>NC_043002.1:36055285-36095285 GCF_006345805.1 Octopus sinensis | reverse complement strand
GACTGCAAGCAACTATGCACAACACATGAAGTACTGATGGCAGACTGTCCATGACTGTAAGCAATTTTGTGCAACAGTTGTAATGGCAGACTGCTCTTGACTCCAGACAATTTTGTAAAAACAGATGCAACACAATCACTTGTCTTTTGAGCGCTTTATGTTATAGCTACAGATTGTCCATCATATATGTTTCCATGAGGATTGTTAGTAAAATATACTAATAAAGTAAAAAATAAAAAGTGAATAAAGAAGAAAGAAAAATATATGAGGATTATATATGTATGTGTGTATATGTTTAAAATAGTTGGTTTTGAAAATTGAACAATGAAGAAAAATGAGAGTGGAAATTGGTGTGGAGATAAATTGAAGAACATGCGAGGTACTCGTTGTTAATAATAGTTAAATATTTCTTTGTAATACAGTATAGATCAGTCAATCAAACAAAACCCAAATAAAAAAATCAGAGGTGGGGTAACATTATTATCCAATAAAACACTTGACTGATCAATATATACATATATATATATATATATATTATATATATATATATATATATATATATATATATATATATATATATATAAATATATGTATACACATTTTAATTCTAATTTAATTTAAATGTTAGTCTTAAACAAAAATCCTTGTGTATAGGCATATATGTTTATATACATACATGTAATGGATTTATAAAGACACATACATACACACATATATATATAAAGATATGTGTTGTGGGTACAGAGACATGTATGCTGGTTTCTAAACGCATACACATCCCTTCATATGTATAAACTTACGTAAATATATATACACTCATGTACTACACATTCTTATGCATAAAGCCATGCATATAGATATACAGATATTCATACCCAACACACACATTTAGAAATTTACATTCTACAGAAATGTGTATAAATTTGTAAACACACACAAAAAAATATATTATATATTTGTGTTGCAGCAGATGAGAACATGGCTGACTTAACAGCATCACTTGGTGAGTGAAATGAGATGATGTTTGAGAAAATTATCCAGGTTGGTTCAAATAGCATCCTGTGGAGAAGGGATACAAATATCTCAATGAAGTTTCAAATGTAGTCCACATATGTAAATTGGTTGATTTGAAAAATATAGGCAGGAGTGATGCACAATAGAGCTGGACCAGTCAAAGCAAATTCTTAAATATACATAATACATACATATGTATATACACATACATATATACATACATATATATGTATATATACATACATACACACATATATATACATACATACATACATGCACACACTTTAAGTTAAATATACATATACATCTGCAAACATATACATACAGAGAAAATAAAGGAAAGAAAGTGTAAGAAAGAGAAAGAGATAGTAAGGAATCTGAGAGATGAATATGTCAATATACATATGACTATACTGATTTCTAGCTTGGCCACAAGGCTTTATACATGTGACTATATTAATTCCAATGCACAACAGTATACATATACATGCATCTGAACATATTCATACAGATATACACACTCGTACAGCAGCAGCACACACTCACACACACACACACACACACAGAGAATTGTATACATACAATAGTGCATATACACAAACAACTGTATGTAAGGATAAGCTCAACATAGATTGTACATAATATAGCATGAAACACATACATACATGCCTTTTGAAATTGCTCAGAAAAGCTTTTAGATACAAGAGAAAAGAAGCTGAAAAAAAAAGGATCAGATGTTGAAAAAAAGTGAATTTTAGATGAAACTGAATAAGTTTATTAAAACAATAAAACATAAGGAGGGTTTGAATGAAGAGAAGATGAAGAAAGATAACAATATAAGAGAAATGAGATGAGAACCAGGCAAAATGTGTTTCTAATGGTGACAGTGTATACATTAGCACCATTTTTGTGTATTTTTTTCCATCATTTTTATTTTTGTCTATATTTATGTGTATATATGAATGTGTGCAACACATGTCTATGTTTCAATGTTGTATGTGAACATAATTATATACAAACACATATATATATATATATACATATGTATATATGAATACACATACACACACATATATACATACATACATGCATATGTGTGTGTGTGTGCATAAATGCACATACATGCAATTAAGTATGCATGAATGTGAGTGTATATATATATATATATATATATATATATACACACACAATTATGAACATATATAGTAATATATATATATATGTATTTATAATTACGTTTGTAAATAAGCAAATGTATAATTATAAACAATGCATATACATATGTATTGTATCAACATATACAAAAACACATAGTGTTATCATCATAATCATCATCATCAACAACAATGATATAACTGTAACAGCAGTTTTTGTCTATACTACTTTGGCTTGGACACAAACACACACACGCACACACACAGCCATAAAACAGACAGGTAAATAAGTTACGAGGTAATGTACAGAATGTTGTATGCAAAAAATTTCTTTGACTGATATTTGCCACTTAATGGCAATTGTTAGTGACTATCAAAGAAGAGTTGAGGGAGGTGGTGGTGGATAGTTTAAAAAAAAAAAAATTAAAAATTAATCTCTCAAAGTTAGGACAGATATTTAACATATTCTCTTCACTAGGCAGTATCCATGGTCAAGACACTTTACTGTAAAATAATCCAATACACTAAGTCACAAATAAGTACCACACACTAGGAACAACTTACCAGTATAAGCATCAGCACTGTTAATAATTTGTTAATAGACAAAATGTGAGGGTGCATGGCCGAGTGATTAGGGTGTTGCACTCATGATTGCAAGTTAATGGTTTCAATTCCCAGACTGAGCGGTGCATTTTTGTTCTTGAGCAAAACACTTCACTTCACATTGCTCTGCAATCACTTCAACATCTAATGTGTAACACACCATGCACTTGTACAGGCAATGTTGATTTGATGGAGGGAGTGAGCTCTTGTACAGCACAAACATTTGATCGCTATCAACAAATCCTTTCTGTGCAGCTTGGTCAGCAAGAAATTTTCAGAGTGGTCTTTCTCAGACTCAAAAGAACAGAAAAACGCCTTGTTAGCTTGTAGTGCTGAGTTCTCATCCTTCTATGGGTCTTTAAGAATTGCTCTAAGACTCAACCTCAGAATCAGAGTTTAAGAATTGTCTCAATTTGTCTTACTATTGGACCAACACACTGGTTTTCGTTGGTATGTGATTATCAGTGTGTATAATGTAATAGTTTCTTAAACTTATGATCAAGCACACATATCCACCATTATGGATTCCATAGCAATAACATTTGTTTATATATATATATATGAATGCAGACATAGCCATGTGGCTAAGAAGTTTGCTTTGCAATCATTAGGCCATAGGTGCAATCTCTATGTATGATATCGTGCGTGTGTTTTTATCATCTTGTAAGTGAAACTGGGGAGATAAAAACTGTCAAATTGGACTCTATAAGTAATTCAAAGGTTCAGCATTGTTATTGATTCTATCTGAGGATTATATTAAGGGTTCAGGTGTCTAGGAATACTCAGCCAATTACAATTCAATGAATAAGCAGTGCAGGTAAATGAACAATTAGAGTACTAATCACTGAAAATATACATTCACACACACATGTATATTCATATACGCATACATATATACATATACACATATATGTATTCATACATATATGTATGTATACATATACATACACGTATATAGATGCACATACATATTCATATACATACACATACATGTACCACACACATACATATGTATACACCATGTGATACTCCATCATATTATTTTCTTCATATATTGTATTTTCTGTATTGTTTACTCATTTTCTGTTGATTAAGATGCTGCTACATTGATGATGATGATAATGATGATGATGATGATGATGATGATGACAGCGACGACAATGATGCTGATGATAATGATGAAGATGTCCATTGATAGTTATAGTGATGGTAGTAGTAATAATAGTGTTGGTGGAGGTGTTAATGCTGACAGCACTGTTATTGTCTTTACATTTATTTTTATGCATTTTTTTCATTTTTTAAAAATCTTATGAACATTTTACTCACAGCCAAATATTGCTTCCCCCAATCAAGGTTCACCTACAAGGATTAAAAGAAAAAAATTTTTTTAAAAAATGAAACGCACCACTTTACGGTCGTTCCATTATTTACAGGACAAGGAATACTGGTTTAATGGGGAATAGAGGGGGATTAGATGCAAGTCGGCTAATTGAAATCCCTAACTGCATTCTCTCACCTCAGGCACAACTGCCCCTCACTCAACCGACATTAGTGTTAGATAGAGTTAACCAAGAACAGTGAGAATGTCGGCTTTACATTCTGCAAAATTGTAGAAAATGCATTCGTCGCTGTTTTGTGCTATGACTGAAGATTGTTGTTGTTGTTGTTACTGCTGCTGTTGTTACTGTTGTTAGCGTTATTTCTGTTGCTGTTGTTACTGTTGTTGTTACTGTTGGTGTTGCTGCTATTGTTGTTGTTACTGTTTCCTCGAAGAAAGGATTCAAGAAGTGACATCACTAGAAGAAGAATGAGAAAAAAAACAAAACAATGTCAGGAAAATATGTAAATAACTCATCTGCTGTTATTTATTGAAGACAAGTGCTAGTTATTGTTGTTGATATTATGTAATTCCATTTTTTTTTACTGGGCTGACCAAAGTTTTGAGTGGACTTGGTAGATGGAAACTGAAAGAAGTCCTTTGAATATATATTGGACACTAAACTCTGCTTGCGAAGACCTGTTGGAGCAAGTGAAATCAGAATCGAAATTGAACCAATCCTATGACTGGCACCTGGCAGTTGCCAGTGCCGCTGGACTGACTCCTGTGCAGGTGGCAAGTAAAGAAACACCGTTTCAACCCTGTGCTTGAGGAGACCTATTGAGTCAAGTACATCAACATCAAAAATCTATGGAAATTGTAGTTGTGATCCCTGTACCGGTGGCATGTAAAAAGCACCATCCAAACGGGGCTGATGCCAGCGCCGCCTTGACTGGCTTCTGTGCCGATGGTACATAAAAAGCACCAACCAATTGTGGCCGTTGCCAGCCTAGCCTGGCACCTGTGCCAATGTCATGTAAAAAGCACCCACTACACTCACGGAGTAGTTGGCGTTGGGAAGGGCATCCAGCTGTAGAAACACTGCCAGATCAGACTGGAGCCTGGTGCAGCCTTCTGGCTTCCCAGACCCCAGTCGAACCGTCCAACCCATGCTAGCATGGAAAATGGACGTTAAACGATGATGATGATGATGACACACACATACACAAATATAGCTAACATAAATTTTAATATCTGTTTTGACATGCCTGAGTGAGCAAGAAGTGGGTCTTCTCCCACACACCATACGACCAGTCAATGTGGTCTTTGTCATTTCCTTTGTGAGTTATAACAGTTTTTGATCTGTCTTCATTACTTTGTCCAAAATCTTCCTCTGTCTCCCTCTACCAACAAGTCTCATTTACTTCAAGCTCACATAACACTCTGATCTTAGCCAAAAGGCCAAGAAGTGATCCATTTATCCTATTTATTTGAGTATAATACACGCTTGTATATAATATGCACTACTAATTATGGGCTAAAAGGTCCCAAAAGTAAAAAATATCTTATGTGTATATTATACACTGATTTTTCTTTAGTATAATAATAATAATAATAATAATAATAATAATAATAATAATAATGAAATTATTGTGTATAGTGCTCAGGTGCACTACAACTGCTCAGGTGCATAAAGAAATGTCTAGTCAAGGTAATTATAACTGCTGTTGAAAATATATTGAAAAACTTCCTGCATCCTAAAATAAATTTTAAAAAAGCTGTAATATGGTGATGACATAGATTATTGAAAATTGCTTTGGTCAAAGATGCCAACAATATAATAGTGGTTACAATAATAATTACCAAACTTCAGGCCAACTGTTTAAGACTTTGTGAAGTTTGTCACTGAAAGATTTGTTTTTGATTACCTTGAATTCAGTGACAGCTTTGGAAATATGTTGACATTATTGAAGATAAAGAAGAGCTAAGAGATTAAATATCCAGGAAAAAATTATAGTTACCATCACCGTCTTGTTGAGAGACAGCACTAACGTTATTGGCTGATAATGATGGGATGATGAAAATACTTGGTGCTGGTTGCTGAGAACTTCCTCCTAAACTGAAGACATTATTTCGCCCAGAAACAGGGCGTGGATTACCAACAATGATGATTTGTGGTCCAGATGTACCAGTCAAAGCTAGAAATGAAAAAAAAAAAAAATTTTAAAAGATGAACTACAAATTAAGGCACAAAAAAATCATAGCAATTGTAACATTACAAAGAAAGCTGACAGAACATTTATGATATGGAGATAACATATGACACAATAGTTATGAGATTAAGATACTGGACGTTTGACCACATGGTCATAAACTCATATCTTGCTTCTGTCACTGTTTTTATGCCAATAAGCAAGTTTGGTTCACCGGGTAAAGTACAAACACAAAGTTCTACCTCAGGTTTGTATGATAAGTGATGGTAGTGGTGGATCTCTGTCATTCAATGATAAAGATTCGGTTTCACAGTTAACTAAAACTACGTGCTCCTGAATTGACATCTAATGGCTGAACATTTTAAAGACATGTTCATCCTTAATGTAATTCTCAAGCAGAATCAGTGTGTCACAGCACATGACAAGGAGTACCTTTTGAATTGGAGGTACTCTTTGTCCAATGAGCTTCTATACAGTTTCCATCTACATAATTTCACTTACAATGTACGGGTTGACTTGAGGCCACAGAAAATCACATTTGCTCAAGATGGCATGCAGTGGGATCAAACCTAGGAGCTTCTGGATCTTGAAGTGAATTTCTGAACCATTATTAATAGTCAGAAGGAAATAAATCTTTAAAAGCAATTGATTTAAGTAATTAAAACATTCTTATCATCATAATCATCTCCATACTTTTAATCCCCTACTGACATGGATGAAGTAGCTCTACAACACAATGTTTCAATCATGAAATGATTGAAAAAATATTTCCTTCTATGACGTTATTTCTATAAAAAATTTGAAAAGAAAGTGGGGAGAATTATTTAATTTTAAAAAAAGAAAAAAGAAAAGAAAAAGCACTTAAGCTAGTATTTGCAATATAATTTAACAAAATAATCTCATTAACATTTATTTAATTATATTTTAGATGAGATTTTAATTTGTGAATAATTTGCTGTCAGCAGCTTGGGGAAAGTGGGTAACACAGGACGGAAGTTGGTCTTGGGCAAATTGGGTTGATAAGGGTTTAACACATGATGCAATGATATCCACAACCAGGTGAAAATTTTGTTCAACTATGAAAGATCTAATAAGAACAAATATGATGATGATTCCACTATTATATCTTAATGGCCTAAGTAAGTTTATCCCAAGAAAGGCACGACGGTATTGATGATAAATTCTTAGCCTCTAATTCATTTGCATCAGTATTTACACTATCACAAATAAATGGCATGAACATTTTGAGTAACCTATGTATCAGTGGTTGCAGGCCTATTTAAAGAATAATTACACATCAGTTTATTAACAAGCTACTTAGATTTCGCACATGTTCCTTTATATCACTCTCACTGCTATACTTTGATAATGTAAAAGTTCCAGTTAGAAGGAGGTATAAAGAGTGTAACTGCTCTTTATACCTCTTTCTACTCATTTAAATTACATTATCAATAGTTCAAATAATGCAGATTATTTTCAACTTTCTGCAGTAAATGAAAATATCAGAGTCCAAAGAATCAGGTGGTGGTCTGTATCAGCAAAAATGATTACATTATATGAGTTTGAGTAAGTTTGTATGCCACAGGAAAAAGAAGATACTAAGTTAATGGAATTCTTAAAATGTTGCACTGCTTTTGAACTTGTTCTAACTCACAAACTTTCTGCAGCAAACCTTTGTTCAGACTGTTGTATGAAATAAAATACATTACAACAATTCTCCTGTCTTATAGTCTAATGGGGTTGTAGGTGCAGTTCTGAAAACTTCACATTCATGAGGTTGTCTTAAGGACAAGTCAGCTTGCTGTAACCCATCCATCATGAAGATAAGCAAGAATTGAACCTAACACAGGGCAACTACTGAAAAATATTTAGAGTGAGAAATTGACAGGGATTGATCGTACAGAAATTCTAGTTGAAATCCAAGTGCATTAACCACTAAATATATAAACTCAACAGTTAGATAAGCCATTTCATAAAAACATTTTGAAAAAATGTTTTTAAATTTCATTGTTGGTGTCTACACCTGGCAGGAGTTGCTAAGAATCTTTTTAATGATTTTTACCCTTTCCTAGTGGATATGCAACTGCTCTATGATTAAGAAAGAATATGCTAGAATGAAAATTCAGTTATTTTGATTGTTGAATTTAGGTTAGTGGCCTTAGTATGGTGATAAATACACAAAAGTGTTAACCATCACACATGTTCAACTCCCAATGATTATTGATGTTTAATTTCGCTTTGTATAAACTTCTTACTTAGACTAAAATACAAACATCTGTCCTAAATTGACGAGTCCTAGAAAAATGATGTTCAATAGCTGAATTTAAATAACCAAACTACCAGCAACCTTGTAGTGCTGTTTTACCTCTCAATCATAATTTGCTCTTGCTATATAATACCTGCTTACAACTAGGCAAACTCAGAGACTGTGTTTTGAGACATGACACAGAACCATTGACAAGATACAAACTACTGACCCTTTGGTTGGTAGTTAGTCTAATATCAGATCAAATCAAGAATCCAATGGAGGAGTCTCTATATTATTGTTCAAATTTCTATAAAATAGTGGCCCAATCTTCAAACCATGCCTTTGATTCTTTAAAAAAAAACAGGATGTACTGATGTGATCCTAGAATGCAAAAGAATATGTGATGGCCACAGGTTGGAGTGCTTTTGATCATAATTTTGTTTGATCAGAGTTGACTTGTGGCTAAAGAACAGTAATTTTTTCTTTTTTTTTATTAAATATCTGCAGTTAAGTAATAAAATAATGATAAGAAGTTTGTTACTCACAAGATGACAACTGTGTCAATGGTGCTGATTCTGTCTGTAGCGGATTTGTGTGAGAGTCTGATGATGGCTGAAAATATGACTGTAATAATGTCTGCGCATTTGGTGAACACTGGACAGATGGGGGTGCATTGAGTTGCGGATTGTCAAGTTTTGAAATTGAATTTGGCAAAGACAGTTTTAAGGGAGTGTGAAATTGGTCTGGAGGCGACACCTGAATTGGTAACAAGTCAGACACATTGCTCACATGATGAAGAGGTGGGTTGGACTGTTGAGCAGGATTAAACTGAATATGACTATTAGGCTGACTTAATGGTGAACTATTGTGGAGTGTTTGTTGCGGTTGTGGTTGCTGCTGTTGTGGTTGTTGTTGTTGCTGCTGCTGTTGCTGCTGTTGTTGTTGTTGCTGCTGCTGTTGTTGTTGTTGTGTTGTTGCTGTTGCAGCTGTTGCTGTATTTGTTGTTGCTGTTGTTGTTGTTGGTGCTGCTGTTGTTGTTGTTGCAACTGTTGCTGTTGTTGATGCTGATGAAGCTGTTGTTGTTGATGAAGCTGCTGTTGTTGCTGCTGCTGCAGCTGTTGTTGCTGCTGCTGCTGTTGTTGTTGTTGTTGTTGCTGTTGTTGTTGTTGTTGTTGTTGTAGTAATGCAGTAGCAGCTTCATGATAGAGCGATTGTGATTGAAACTGGGGTGTAGAACTGTTTGTTAACATGGGCGTGGCTTTAACAGCTGAAGATTCAACCATCTCTGCTGCAGACTGATAATCAGTTGAAGAATTGTTCAGTTGTTGATGTGAGGTGGCTGTTGTCTGCTGCAGTTGCTGTGCCTGGTTCTGGAAGTCCTCACTGGTGTGCATCTCCATTGCTGTGGCACCCATCGATGAAGATGACAGTAACTGGTCAGATGCCATGCGCGTAGAAGACAAAAAGGCATCAGTTGATGGCTGGAGCTGACTGGTGGTCTGGAAATTGTGATCTGATGATGACTGGGGAAGATTAGTGGACTGGAACGAAATATTTGAATGAATCTGCTGGGGGGACTGGACTGGGGAGTTTTGAAGAGAAGTCTGTGAATGAAAATGGCTAGAGGAATCAAGTTGGGAAGGAAAATTTTCAGACGGATGGCTCTGTTCATGAAAGGATGAAGGGAAAGCACACTTTGTGTCAGTAGTGGATTCTTGATCTGGAAAACTGGATGGTACTGGCACTACACCATTGGTTGAAGGGAACAGATTCGACAATATCAGTTCAGGTGGAACTTGTAATCCAGATGTCTGCGAGTTCTGTTGCAGCAACCGAAAAACCTCAGCTGCAATACAAAAGATAGAATCACAATAAAAAAAAAAAAAGATAGTATAAAAAATCAACCACAGCTCACACAGAGCCTCTCTATAGTTGTATGAACTACACATTTATGTTACCCTGCTACAGAATAATATATAATTTTTTACAAAACACTGTTAAGTAAGGTTAAGCTATTATGAACACAAACACACAAGGCTTTGATTTCAAAACATTGATTCAGTAGTGCTGGTTAGTACTACTCAAGGATACATATGGTAATCAAACCATTAAAATTGAAAATATTATTCTTCCAAAAGTAACACAAAAATCTAAAGAGATTAGTCATGTTAATGCAGCAATAAAAGTTAGCTTAATAAAATTTTTAAAATTGATGCAAGCAGTTGAGATGAAAATTCTAACATTTTGAGCAGCAACATACATTTTCAGGAAATGGGTTGGAATTTTAAAATGTTTTTTAAAGGATTCTAAATTTTCTATGAAAATATCAGAATTTGGGCTTTTCTTTGGAGAATGAGTACTAGGTAAAGTATGAACATTCTGGTTTTTTTTTCTACATTAGACATTGATGTTATATAATTTAAGTAATTTATATGATCTACAATGTAGAGTTGGTTGTATGATATGCAATGTATTAATGAGAGCAGGTTGACCATAGATTGAATGTTTTGCTGATTACTGCAGAAAAGACAAGGCAGTGTAATAGTAAACACATTTTGTTCCAGCAAGACTTTATTACTGCTTCCTGAGGCAAAATTATTACTTAGTTGCTCTAATCTTCTTAGTATAAAGTGGTTGATTAAATTAAGTAGTGATTATTGATTGATTGACGTTCTCATACAGAAAAAATAATAATACAAACAACAACAACAATGCTACTACTACTACTACTACTGATAATGATGATGATGATGATGATGAAGATTAAAAATTTTTCCATGAAGTTGACAGATGAGGTGACATCACAGATTACATGAAAAATGAAAGCTAGTTAATAGAAATAATCACGAGAGAAACAGCCATGAAAACACGATATAAATAAGCAAGAAAACATCCCAATAGGGGACACCCACCTGGGGCCTATGGATAAATGTTATATATCCTGGATTACTTTGACAACCAAGATATGTACTCTCTCACTCTCTCAGCTTCTGTCTTGTCTTACAAGCATATACTGAGAGTTCATTCACTCATATCATGTTCATCACCTTCACCCAACTTTTTGCAAATTTATTGGAAGGTAGCATTTTTCTTTCTATCCTCAGGTTCCATTCCAAGTGAGGGAAGTGTTTCCCTGCAGATCATTTAATATCTACCACCACACTACCAGACAAGAAAGGAAAGATGTCTGCCCTCCTGTGAGAAAGCACGGCATCTAGGTTAACCTTCACATTAGACTTGGCTTATTCTAGATCCATCCAAAACAATGGCTGTTCAACAGAATTCCACAAGCTAGTAATACTTGGGCACTGATTGAGTCTATATCTGCATTAGTTGATACAGAAAATCTTGTTGGTATCTGACAGAGAGTAGGAACTACTTAAGCAAAGTTGTGAGACTTCTACACACCACTTGCCTATTAAGTGCTCCCAAACAATCCCAGCAAGCTTCTAAGATATCATTCCTACGTTCCACTGACTCTAATGAGCAACATGTTCTCAAGAAGGTTTTTAGATGTCTGATAAAATTTGGACACTCTGACTGAATCATGCATAAATAAGCCACTAAATAGAAGGACCATATTTTCTGTAGTTTATGTCCAGGATCACAGACTTACAACAGAAGGTTCAGGATGAATAGGTAATCCAAGCTTCTTGGCAGTGGGATCTTGAAAGTCCCCTCAAAATTCTTTTGTCTCTGATTTATTTAAACATTCTTAATTGTTGATTTTACTGGAAATCTTTGGGTGGATGTTTTGATTAGGTACTTTGACATCCTATACTTCTATAGTATAGGATGTCAAATAATAATAATAATGGCATGTGGCTGTCTTGTCTTAGCTAAGAATACACACATATGTACATACACATGCACACATATATATATATATAAGCAAGACAGAGTTGAGGGCTTTTATACACAAGAAATTAGGCCAGCATTATGAAATATCACCAGAATAGGTCTAAGAGACTGGACAAAGCATCTGTTACTTGATGATATGCCAATCCACATAGATTGTTCAAGTTAAGTCAGTCAGACATTATTATCAATGACCAGAAGAAGAGGAAGTCCCATTTAATCAAAGTATCAGTCCTAACTAAAAGAATTTTAGAAATTATCTAAATATAAAATCATGTAACAGAGATAACTGGAATGTGAGGATCAAAACAGGAAAAAAATATCCTTTAATAGGTGCCTAGTGAATGATTTAAAAACATGCTAACAAACACATAACAGACAATAACACAACAAAATTACACTTACTTATATTCTGACCAATAGGCATTGGCTGTAACTGGGGTGGTTCTACTTCCATTGGGGTTTCTGTCTTAGGGAGTGGTTCCACTGAAATGTTAGAAATGAAGAATAGTTTAAGGTGCCAAAGTAAAGAGATGCAAGAATATATAATCTAAGAGGGGCAAGGAAGAGAAAAATCAATAAGGTAATGAGTAACAGCCTATCAGCTAAACAATAATAGAAAAAAAAATTTAATAATAATAAAAATAACCATACTGTTTAGGAGAGTCTTCTTCAAGGAATGAATGTAAAAAAGTTGAAGGATTTTTTTCCATTTGCCCCCAATTTTTTGAGGGATAAAATTTCAAAAAAAGGAATTAAATTCATTAAAAAAATTTCTTTTCAAAGCTTTTGTTTTGGGAAAAAGAAAAAGTAAAAAAAAAAAAGGAAATTGTGAGTTTTCTGAAGTATTTCTGTGTGATTTCTCTCCCAGTGCTCTCTCTCTCTCTCTCACTCTTTCTATTTTTCTCTCATGTTTGTCTATATATATTTTAGTAAATGAACCTTGGTCAATGCAAATAAATTTAAATTAGTGTGAGCAATACATATATGTGTGCGTGCAGTCACATGCACATATGTATGTGTACACTTACACACACACACACTATTTAATGTACATAAGATGGGACAAGCCAAGAAACTTCAAGGCAAAGAGTGAAGTATATGATTCACATACTGTCCATGACTGGCAATGTTGTTACTCAAATTTTCATTGATTAGTTAGATAATATCTTCAAGAGAGACATTTGTGACATAATCCAAATTATTATCAGATGACCAAAATATATGAATATATATATATAGAGGTCTTTTATGAAACCATTTTGGAAAATGTTTACTAACTTCTCTTAGCTGAGTGATAAATTTCCAAGCTAATCTCTCTCTCTCTCCCTCCCTCCCTCCCTTACTCTCTCTAGTATAAGTGTGTGTGGCAGGGGGCTACATTATATATAGGATAGAACTAAAGTTACAGTTACCATGCAGACTTGTTACTGCCTACACTTGTTTAAACCCTGCAACATTTCAACAGAAACTTGTTGAAATGACAATTTCTGTAAGCCTAGGATCAAGTATTTAAATATTTTGGGGAATATATAAGTCTCATCCTCCTCATCATTTTAATGTCCACTTTTCCATGCTGGCAAATGGCAAACAGAATTTGTTGACACAGATTTTCTATGGCTAGATGTCCTACCTGTTGTCTTACCTAACCTATTTCCAAACTAAGTAATACTCCCCCATAGCTGAACATGTCCACACAGAAGATTGAAACAAAAGACATTACTAATATGATGGTTACACTTGTTCAGAACTATTATGTAATGTCAATACAAGAAATACATAGACGTGTGTGTGCTGTACATGTGTGAGCATGTACAGGCACAAGTGTGTCTCCATGGTTAAATAGTTTGCTTCTCAACTATGTGGTTTCAAGTTCAATCCCATTAAATAGCATGGCACCTTGAGCAAGTGTCTTCTATTACAGGCTTGAATCAAACAAAGCCTTGTCAGCAGATTTGGTAGAAGGAAACTGAAAGAAACCTATATATACATACACATAGGTGCATGGGTGTATACGTTTTAGTTCCTCCCTGTTTTCACATTGTACAATAATTGTAAATGAATGTCATGTTCATACAAGTGGTGTCATTCATTTCCATTCTTCTGTAAAAACTTGTTTGGGCATGGAGCAATATCACCTTCTTTGGAAACATGTGAAGACCAACAACAGGAAGGGCATCTGGCCATAGAAAATTCTACCTCAATGAATTCTGTCTAATCCATACACACATGGAAAAGTGGATATTAAAATGGTAATGATGAATGAACAAACGAACAAACAAATGTAGGTATGCACATACATAGGGATAAAAAGTTTTGGGTAGTTTACAGAAAAGTATATTGGTAATAAGGAACAATTCCTTTGTTTCATATGATTAACCTTATTATTACTACCTATCTATCTATCTATCTATCTGTACATACATACATACATATACATACACACATAAATAGATATATATATGTATACATGCATACACATTCATAAATAAAGTCTTTATGAAAGGATTCAATACTTCTAATAGAATCAAATTTATAATAGCTACTGGGCCGAGGCAAGGTGATTTCAAGTTTTGCCTCCAGTTGTTTATTCACTCAGACTGGTTGAATAAACTGTTACAGGTAAAACTTGAAGTCCTATTCAACTCAATATACACACATGCATGCATGCGTGCACACACGTTTTTCTTTTGCATACATACATATCTGTGAATATATTTAATGCATGTACACACACACACAGAGATAATTCTTGGTCATGGAACTTTAAGCAAGATCAAGAAGAAAACTTGGACTATATTGTAATATTCATCTCTCTTTTGATTTTGCGGTTTTTTTTTCTTCTTGTTATTCTCTCTCTCTCTCTCTTACTTCCTTCTCTCTTTCAGGCACAGTGATTCAAAATGAAGTGATTGTTGCTATTTCCTTGCTACCAGGTCAGGCTTGGATGACTGAAGATTTAACAGACACTCCATTTGTTGTATATGTGTACATACAGTTACACAGACAAATTATCTTCTTAATGTACCCTCCCCCCACTCACACGCATATTTTCCCTTGGATGCAAACACCTGCAATCTCTTTCTTTCTCTCTCCCATGCTGTCACTCACACACAAAAAAAAATCATACTTTGCTTGTTATTTGCCACATATATATTAACATAAACACACAAAAGAAAGAATCTTTAAAAAAAAAAAATTATCTAATATTTTCTTGACGTAAATATTCTGCAAAGACTTTCCATTGTTTTCAAGACTTGTTGGGAGGGGAATGAAAAAAAAATTAATTCAGCAAGATAGGGTACAAGGCCATAGCCATAATAGGTGAGAAGAAATGTGACAGATGTAATTATCTCATTTCTCCTTTCCTACAACTATTTCAATTTATTTGCTTCTGAAGCTGACTCTTCTGAACAATATGGAAACCAGAGAAGTTAAAAGAAGATTTTAAGTGTGTGTGAGTGTGCACATATGTGTACAGCTGTGTTAATTATACTTATGTATTGTACATTTGTACAGTACATAAGAATTTATGATGAGAAACCTTTTAATATATGCTCAACACTAATCTTCTGTGTGTATGTGTGTGTGTTTGTGAGGGATAAAGAGGGAGGGAGAAAGAGTGTGTAAAATCTTGTATGCATATGTATAATGAATATATGAAAACCGACAAACATTGATCTATAGTGAACAACCCTAATACCTTTCAAGAATGGTTTGCTTTTGAATGAAATTACATGAATGAAGAAAAAATTGGCTCTGATAGGATTTGAACACAAAATGTAAAAGAACAAAATTAAATAATTTAAGATTGTTTGTCTTGTACTCAACAACTTAAGCCACTCCACAATCATGTATATTTTACTATTCTAACTATTCCAGTGAAGGAACATCTACAGGGATCATTTGATGTGTATTTGAGAAAAGGCAACTAAATCTCTCTGAAGTTACACTCTACTGCTTTAAAAAAGGAAAGGTCAACAACAAAATAGCTACTGGACAAACAATAACAACCAATGACAAGTTTCTAAGTAGTAACTTGAATTGTTCAACATAAGCAGCCAAATTGTCATTATGTTTTGATTAAGTCACTAAAAGTTAAAAGTTACACAATAGCATGCTTCATTATAATAATTATATGGCTTATGTCTTGAAACATTAACTGAAACATTCAGTTAACCACAACAGTGTCAAAGGTCAACTCATGCACACTTGACAAAGGATACTTAATGACAACGCCAATAATAACTTTTAAAAACATTTTGTAATATAATGCTTGCCGTAAACAAACAACCAGTAAGCAAAAGAAACCAATACACAGTTTTTGTGCAACCTGCTGAAGACAGCAGTGATATTTCCCTCAAATCACAGTCTATTGTCTTAAAAAAAAATAATACGGATCAGATAATTTTCTGCCAGATATAGAAAAAAGACAGGATGCTCCAATACCTTTGACTATATAACTGCTCAGTCAAGATTGACATGGGACTAAACAACAACGATCAGGCACTGAAACATTGCATGGTGAGAGAGCCCAATGATCCCTTCTCCAACTTGAAAGTCTGATACAAATTGAGAACAGATGCTGTTAAGAACAAAGATAAGACAAGAAACTTTTGATTCAAATTCGTAGAACTGACATTTTTGCCTGACATTCTTCCAGTGAAGCTCCTCTATTATTAAACATTTTCTAACTGGCATGAAATACCTCAGCTTATAATACTTGCCCAGTGAAAACATTCAGTCTGACTATCACCAATGAGCAGGTGATGTTTGTACATCGAACAACTTGCACCCTGTACATACTGAACCATCCTTTCTCTTCATATATACATTATGGATATATTGTACACACACACTCACTCCCCATATATAATGTTCTTACATAACAACCAAATTACTTTAGTGCCAGACCTTTAAGTCTAATAGTATCAATATCAACAATTATAAATATAAGTAAAAGTAAGAAAACATGACTTCATCAAATTTGCAAGCAAACATCTCTGTTTAATCACACCCACAACACACAATAAATGACCATAAATACTTCAAATACTAAGAGTATATAATTATGTTTTTTTTTGTGTTTCTGTAGTGCATATGCCTGTGTGAAAAAAAAGTACATTGAAAAAATCTTTTTGTTTCTTTTTTTTTTGTATCAAAAATAAAATAAAAAGGACTGATACAGGTTTGCAGTTGAAATATGCTAAGTCTGATGTATGAGTATATTAATATGCAGT
Organism: Octopus sinensis; assembly: GCF_006345805.1. Taxonomy (NCBI): domain Eukaryota; kingdom Metazoa; phylum Mollusca; class Cephalopoda; order Octopoda; family Octopodidae; genus Octopus; species Octopus sinensis. Next base: position 36,077,637 of record NC_043002.1, on the reverse strand, counting down.
AATTGGGATAACAAACCCATATTTATTCTACATACTATGTGGTTTATCGATGCAAATCCTTGACAAGTACAGTCCTCTTAATATGTGGCAGGCAACATACAACCTTCAGAAATGGGTTTGTAATCCCACTTACACCACAATATATGTGTGTGTGTGTGTGTGTGTGTGTGTGTGTGTGTGTGTGTGTGTACATATTATATGTATTTGTGTCAATAGGGGGGAAAATCAAGTGAACAGAGAAACTAGCAAAGGATAGTTGCCAGGGAGTTTAGTATGACTATAAAGTAGAATTGTTTCATTTACTTTACATGAAGCAAGAGAAACTTAAATAAAAACTTAATCTAAATAATTTAATTAGGATCAGATTTGTTTTCTAAGGAGCATAAAATAACTTTTACATAAAAATCTGCAATAAAGAAAAAATAAATCATTCATATAAATTCAAAATATATAAAAATTTATTATAACTAATAAAATAACTGCTCAATAGTTTGCTGAGTGATTAGCTCAAAACTCTTTTGTTTAGTTAAATTTGATCATTCTAAACATGTTTAGTAATCTGTTTTAACATATCGCTTGAAAAGATCTAAGGTCTGAAAATAGAGTTGTTTAGGATATACTGATGTTAAATGTTATAAACAAACAACACTAGTTTCAAAGGAAAAAAAAAACCAACTTAGCAAATATCACCAATTGGAGAAGAAAAAAAAAGTAAATGGTTATTAGACTAAGCTTCTATCTATTAGCAAATGATGTCTCAGATGCCTTTTTCTGTTTATAAGAATAAAAGTGTAAAAGGAAGTTGTCTAGGTCACAACTGGTAGAATTCTTCATATTGATATTAAGTACTAACTGTTGTTTTACTATTGTAATGTTAAATTCAGTCTTCAGTAAGGATGTAATAATAAAAAAAGAGGCTAAATCTTAAAAAAATAATTTGTCTACCTAAAACTTGGGGAAAAATAGCCTGTTACATTCAAAAGAGTTTTGGTAATAACTCAAGCAATGGATCTGAGTGAAAAATTTTTGTCTAATTATATACTGGAAGATATTTTCATTTTAAATACAAATATATTTTGCTTGTTTTGTCATTTATATAGAATGATTTTGGAATTTTTTTTGTAAAGAACAGAAAAAGAAAGTTATAAAAGTGAACCAAAAAAAAATGACATTCAAAGAATTTTTCTATATGAATAATTCTACAATTTGGTAAACAAATCAAAATATTCATAATGAGAATATTAGGAGTGAGATATTTTTTAGTGCGTAGAATGGTTCACAACCTGTCATGCTGCTCTGCCCAGTAGCAGCTCTCAACATGAACTTTGTCCATTAGAGTTAGGAATCAAGGACACTCTGGCAGCACGCTTGTGGCCGGTTGTATAGGCTACATGGAAGATTGCAAACAATTAGCAAACCCCAGCCCCTCAGCGTCAGAAACAAATATATATGTAAAAAAAATATTGTTAAAAAAATAAACAACAATGAACATAACATAAAAATATATATATATATATTTTATATATATATATATATACATACACACACACACATATATATATAAATATATATATGTACATACATATATATATATATATACATATATCACAGTTCTTATAGCATAGAGAAATACAGATAAGCAGGATTTTCAAAACACCCACAGATTAAATGTATTTTTATCAGATTCAAGAGGAAATGATAAGAATCACTATAGAAAAATGATCAAAATAGGAAATGTAGAGTATTTAAAACCTGCTTTCCGTACTATTCCATGCTTTTTGAGGTTTGAAGAACAAAAAATGTTTTTCTTACAGTACCTCCAGTTAGAATTGGAATCCCATGTCCTGCATGAAGCTTCATTTAAACTCAACCTCCTCAGAGCAATGAAGTTTATGGTAATTTGTTCGAATGGAAGCTTTTCAAAGCAAGAGCACGTCAGTTTTACCATCTATTTTCTCATCTGCCATTTTTGAGTGGAATTATATGGGTAAGGGATTTTGGGGTGTTTTCAGAGCATAGCATAACTTATATATTTAAGAAAACAGCAATAACTGAGTCCATCATTTAAATTCTACTTCTCTCATCTCTGGCTTATTTCATTTTATACAGTATAGACAAGTAATTTCTAAATTTTCCACAGGCCATAGTTCCTGGCCAATAAGTATAATATAAACCTTACTTTTGATTACATAACTTCAATAAATAGAAAACTGATATGGTATCAAACCTTTAGACATGTGCATCATTTGTAAAATATAGAAGCATTTGGAAATATTGCAGTTAAATACAGTAGAAATGCACCACTTCTCTTAACACAAAATAAATGAATAAATGCTCAGGCATATCAACATGCAGAAGATACTTGGGATATGATTCCATATTTCTGAACATAAGAAATACCTAGTCTATCTTCTGAAATTTTTAACTAATTACTAAATACTGAATCACTGTCTCAGTCATAACAGATCAAAAGACAAGATCAATACTATCCAATAGCATAGAAAAGCAATATGTTTAAAACCCATTGAGGTGCTCTTAGAGTAAAGTTAGTCCTTTGCTTTGTTTATACAAGATTAGTAAGCAGTGAGTAATCTTTTGGAAATAATTCTGAGTAGCTTGAAGTATGTTTTAGAGATTAACAACATAGAGAAGCAAAGACAAAAAGTTTACAGAAGAGCATGTATAAACTGGCAATTCCAGAGGAGTAAAAGTTATTTATAAATGTAAAGTGCCGAGACAGTTACAATATTTGAGCCAAATATTGAAAGACAGTGGTGAAAATTTCATCTAAATCTGTAATATAGAACATAAAGTTAACAATAGTAAAAGTTTGTAGAAGTTTTTCACTATTTTCATATTCACACTGCCAAGTGGTATGCATAACTTGGTATCATGTTGAATCAAATCACAAGTAACATTTAATTTATTTTAAAAGAGATAAAGCGACCTAGTGTAAAAAAAAATAGTTGAACCTCCAGGAACAGGAGAGTGATTCAGTCAAAAGTAAAGGATGTAATTTTAAAATATGCTCTGCTCCGAAAACAAAATACTACAATTTTGAGTCTTGAACAAGTAAATTTCAATTTGTAATTCAACAATCAAAATTGTTAAATCATTTTTACTTTAACCAAATATACTCACAGTTCACCTGTGATAAAATTTCAAACTATCAAAACACTATGATTTTAGAAAGTCATTAGAATAACTATATCAGTGAAGAGAACTTGAAGGAGTCAAAATAGTTTATGTGGGAATAAGCAGCAACACATTTTTCAGTTACATATTTAGAAATCTCTCTGCATACATAAAGACAGACATAGCTAGTAATATGTGTATAAATATATGTGTGTGTATATATATATATACATACACACATATATATATATATATATATATATATATATATATATATACATACACATATATATATATATATATATATATATATATATATATATATATATACATACACATACATACATGTGTAAATACACACAACATGCTATATACTTGTAGACATGTGTATTTAAATATAAACAATTGTATGTATTATGTACATGTGCATGTCTGTCTATGTATGTGTGTGTGTGTGTATGCATGTGTACTGTATGTATATGAGTGTGTGCATGTGTATTTATATCTATAAAGCAACATGAGTTAACTTATGTGGGCTACCATCACTTTTGTGATCTGTATCTTCAGGACTTGTTTATCTCCACATAGTATAGAAAAACATGAGAATTATTTTATCTTTACAACATTCTATTTCCATCAAAGTGAAAAACTTATCCTCAGCAATAGCAAGTGTTTACCCTTAATTCTAATATTGTAGCCACTGAAAAAACAGACACAATATAATTGCTTGCAAATTTTTAAAGAAACAAAAGGAGTTAAATGTGATTAAGGGAACTTAACCTTTGTCAATGAAGTGGAATAATAGGGATAGAGGTAGAAAATGGTTAGTAAACTAAAAACGAAAGTAGAAATATTCTAGTCAGGTGAGGTTGGTGTTTTCTAGATGTGTAATGTGCTTTTTCAAATGTCTACATTTCCCAAATACCTTTGATCTAGAGCTTAAACACAAGTTTTGTATATGAAGGGTTTTGAGAATTTCATGCAACTAGAACCACATACATGTACAGAAACCTGATATTCCTTCACCTGAAACTACTTTAGATGACTTCACAACCTGAGAACATCACCATCCAAAATGGTCTTGAAGCCATCTAATGAGGTCTCCATTCAGAAGGCTGTAACTTTAAATACTTGTGGTCTCAAACAGATACAATTGATCAATAAAGGAAAGAGTTTGATGAATGGAAGCCATGGTCATATTATGTGTACTACCTCATGTCTGCTAATTGGCATGTGTTGTAAGAGAGCCAAGTAAATCATGTCTTTGCTCTCCGATGTTTAGATGCCAAAAGAGGAAGTTGCAAGGCCTTGTGTCAGAATCTCACAGCTGCTTGCACCATCTAGCATTTAAACCCGCTGTCAAGGTAGGTAACTGCATCTACACTACCTTTTCTCCTGTCTCTTTCAACTTTTCTCCTAACATTAATCACATTATTTTCATCTTTTTTTCTTTTCTATACCAGTCATCCTCTTCTTCCACAGTGACAGACAAAGGGTATTCTCCTTCAATCACATTTAACATCTTCATTTTACTTCAAGTTCAAACAAGTAGAATAATTTTTTGTTTCCTAGTGACAGCAAATACCACAATTAAAGGAAATAACTTGCTTCTTCTGAGGATGAGATGTTCAGCTTGATACAGGTGAAATTTTTTTAAAATTGAGAGAAAAAAAAACATTTCTCCAAAAGATATCGCATACTTTTTATATTATGTGGAAATAAACAGGGCTAAAATTCCAGAACTACAAAACCATTGGTGGCTGAAAAAACATGCTAATTTGTATTACTTTATAAATAAAAACACAGTACTTTTTGAATAGTGTTATGTATTTTTTAAATATGGCATAGTATATATATATACATGCGTGCACACACACACACTTATATGCATATATGTTTGTGGTGTGTGAGTGTATGTGTATGTGTATATATGTGTGCGCACATGAGTGTGCATATCATATTTAATGTATATAAACTGTTGAAAAGTATGATGCTCTGGTAATGTTTTTGTCTGGGAGAAAATGTCTTCATAGACATGTGTTAAAAACATCAGAATGAAGAGAACATCATAGCAGCAGGGACTCATTAGAACAATAGATGTATTTCACTCAAGTTCAAGTTTATTAATGCTGTAGACCCATTTGTCATTTGCTAAGATAAAATTCATGCTTTGATATATAGGAAACTGAATAAACCTAAACTAGTATAGTGGAAAGCTTACTGGGCTGCAAAAAGCTCAATGAAACAGCATTAAATTACATTCACCAACTGTGAATAAGACTAAATGTATATATCCTGCTGAAGGGCATCTATATATGTACATATATATATATATATATATATATATATATATATATATATATATATATATATATATATACACACATATATAATATGTAATAAAACCAAGTAATGATATTTTGAATGCGTTTAATACATATGTTTCAGATCATTGCACTATAGACAAAAAAGGAAATTCATCTTATGCAAGATCTTCCTCAGTTAAGACACTTCAAAACATTAGTTGTGTGTGTGTGTGTGTGTATACATATGTATATATAGTATCTCACAGAAGTATGTACACCCTAAAAAATGGATTCAAGGCTTTATTGTGACATATTGCAGAAAACAATGTTGAAAAGCATCAAGGAACTAGGAAGACATATCATATTCCAACATGATAATGACCCTGAACACACTTCAAAGATGACAACTAAGTTTTTATCAGATAAAGAAGTAAAGGTATTGCCTTGACCTACCATGTCACCTGATTTAAGTCCAACAGAACATCTGTTGGGTGTTTTGAAAAGAAAGATTGAGGAGAAAAAAACCCCCACAATGTAACACAGTTGAAAGTTGAAAGACAGTTGAAAGACATCATTCAGGATGAATGGAGGTTAATTTCATTGGTTATATGCAGAAATTTAGTTGACTCTATACCCAGAAGACTTAATGCAGTCATTTGAAAGCAAGGGTGGTCATACCAAATATTGAATATAACAAAATCTTTTAAGGTGTACATATTTTTGTATCATTTGAAATCTAATATTTGAAAATGTTTCTTGTTTTCTATTCCAAATTTGTAAAATGTTTGCTTGTATAATAGATTTTATTCAGTATAAATTTCATTTGATTTCTTTTGATATTATCAGAGTAATGGCAATTTTACTGAAAATGTTTAGGGGTGTACATACTTCTGTGAGACACTGTATATATATATATATATATATATATATATATATACACACACACACACATATATATGTGTGTGTATATAAACATACACACACACTTTATTTGTGGGTTAACAAGGCAACCAATGGTTTCAAGTGAAGAGATTTTCACAATTATTCAAGCATGCCACATGGATGTGTTGGTACTTATCAACATTTTGGATGAAATCATTGGATGCCTTGATAACCCACAAATAAAGAATATTTATCCACCAATGCAGTGTTGAGCACTCATTCTAACTGTTCAATGCACAAATATAAGTGTTTATATATATATATATATATAACGTATGCATACATATATATGTATATATGAAAATGTGCGTGTGTATATATATATATATATATATATGTTCCAAGTGAAGAGTAAATTATATGATGCTTGTATGCAAAGTGCAGTGCTACAAATTAGTGAGATGTGAGCCCTGAATGTAGAGGATTTGCAAAGGCTAGAAAGAAATGAGATGAGCATACTCTGCTGGATGTGTAATATCAGCATACATGAACAATGTGGTACAAATGACCTGAGAGGAAAGCTGAGAATAAGGGGAAACAGCTGTAGTTTGCAAGAAGGATAACTCTGTTTGCATGAATATGTGATGCATATGGATGATGACATAGGATGGTACTTGTGAAAGAGGAAACCTAAAAAGACATGGGAAAACTGATCTTAAGATACAGAACCTTGTAAAGGAGCTGACAAAGGACCACAATGATTGGCAAAATGTATTGGAGAAACCCACTCTTTTGAGAAAGCATGACAAAGGAAACATTACCAAATAGAGTGGTAGTGGTACTCTGTCTATACTAAACCATTGTTTGTTACTGTTTTCTATTGTCTTGAGTTATTTCTACTGTATTCATCTACTGCTCCCCACCTCTATCACTGTCTTCTTTTCCCAGCTATGTGGATCTGTTATGAAACTTCAGAGTCATAAGGCCAAAGCATAACTCAGTTTTCATGCTATAGAAGTTACTGAGATTACAACACTCCCTGTGAATAGGATGCTAGTCAGCTGCAGAGTAAATTTTCCAGCTATTGCTGGAAATCCTTTACAGCTGAGTGAATTGGAGCAATGTGAAGTGATGTGTTTTGCTGAGCAATTCAAACTATAATAAGTGCAACACCCTGATCAATAGCCCGTGTGTGTGCGCACATGTGCACACACACATAGATGAGTACATTAATGTATGCATAAATATGTGAGCGCACTTCAGTTAGATAAGTATGTACAATATATATATATAATTTCAGCAAAATTTAGATTCAGATGAATATGGTACTTAAGTTAAAGGCACCAGAATTTTGTATGGTATTATCCATATAAATCAAATGAGGTGATTATAATCAAAATAAGCAACAAGTATATCCAAGGTAGAGTAGTACAATTGTTTCATGCTACTTCATTTTATTAAACACTGTAAGTATTACACACTGATGTAATGCTTACATTGTTTAATAAAATGAAGTAGCATGAAACAATTGTACTACTCTATCTTGGATATACTTGTTGCTTATTTGGATATATATATATATATATATATACACACACACACACACATACATACACATATGAACATGTCTATATGTACATTTATACATGTAAGGCAATTTATAACTTTTTTATAACTGTAAAGCTATGAAGGTGGCTCAAGGTTTGATAATTTTTTTTCAAGATTTGTACAATGCACAAAACTCTCAGACTCCAAAGAAACTATGTCTGGCCACTTTAGAGTAAAGAAATCAAAGATAAATTTGTCAGTCAATAAACATTTAATCCATAACTGTTAATCCCACAAAATGTATTTGTTTGAACTAATGAGTAAGAATTAAATGCTTATATCTGTCTGTCTGTCTGTCTGTCTGTCTATCTATCTATCTATCTACCCACCTACCTACCTACCTATCTATCTATCTATCTATCTATCTATCTATCTATATGTATGCTTGTGTGTGTGTGTATATATACATACACACACACACATATACATACATACATATATGCAAAGACACAATTTGTAAGTTTGTGCTGTATATCAAAGTGTCCTCAGTACAACAGTAGAGTGCATATGCAATGTTTATTGATGGTCATTATCTCTATCCATTGTATATGTGTGTGTGTGTGTGTCTGCATTATATATATATAGTATATAATATGTATATACATGTGTACATTATAACAATAATAATTATATATACATATTAAGGAATGCAAGTATACAGAAACAGAAATTAAGCAAACGTATTTGCATATTAGCATATACGAACATATAGGCATGTACATATTTGTGTACATAGAATTGTGTGTGTGTGTGTGTGTGTGTGTGTGTTAGCATGCCATGTATGCAGAGAGTGAAAATGGAGGAATAGATGCATAGATATATAGAGTAAAAGCACTGATCAATATGCTAATAAATCAGATAACACAGAAATGTGGGAATTTTATACAGAGAAATGTGAGACAAAGCAGCAAACCAAATGGCAGTACAATGCTGTGTCCATGCTATAAGTTATGTCAACTAAGCAGTAGTTCTGTATGCACCCCACCACAAATATATGTATAATACATACACACACACACACTCACATATATATGTGTGTATATATATATGTATGTATATATCTCTATATATATATATACATATATATACATACACACACACACATATATATATATACACACACACACATATATATATATACACACACATATATATATATATATGTATATGGGTATATATATATGTGTGTGTTTGTGTTTATATATATATATGTATCGTTGCTATTGTGCAAAAATGTCGTAAGCCCAAAACATTGCTTTTCTAGAAAACAAAAGAATAGTTTCACCATTCCATAGCAAAACTGCTGCACTACACTTTGACAATTTTTGATATCTTGGCATCTGAAGCAGCTGGAGATACGATAGTTTGACCAAAAGAACTGGCTATTGCAGGCAAAAATGAATATTGGAAAAGAAAAACCTGCATTTAACCAAATTTGGACATACGACAGTTTAATATAATAACAACGATATATATATACATATATATACCTATATATGCATATATAGATATATATATGTATATATATATATATACATATATATGTATGTGTGTGTGTGTGTGTGTGTGTGTGTGTGTGTGTGTGTATGCATATATATATATACATATATATACATATATATGCATATATATGTGTTTGTGTGTGTGTGTGTGTGTATAGGAATATATATATATATATATATATATCAGTTGAATAAAGTTAAAACATGGTCTGGTCTTCACATTTTTTATTATGCTATTTTAAAAAAATATAAAGTTTTTTACAATGTTGAAGTATGTTAAACATTAAAAAGAATATTTTTTAATGTTCATAAAGTTCAATTAGCGCTTTCATATGTTCGTAGTGATCATCAGATATTAAAATGTATTTAATTGACAGTTGAGGGCACACATACCAGAGACGTAACCCACTCCTCCCACTTTATCTTATTTTTTTTACAGAAATCCATGTTTACAACAATTTTTTTTTCAGAATCATAATCTCCATATTTTTCTACATATTTCACCAAAAAATTCTGATAAAAGTGAAAAATGAAGAAATGGCGGGGGTGGAAATTGAAATTTTGAAGTTGCAAGTTTTGTCAATTTTTTCCAGAATTGGAATCGTCATAGCTGAAAACGTGGGTTTCCATATAAAATTAAATAAATAAATAAAATAAAGTGGGGGTGAGTGGGTTACATCTCTGCAATCTGCACCCAGTTGAGTTCTTGACAACTGTAGTAAAACAACTGTCTTCCTCCTTTTTGTACCTCTTAGAAGGCTCCAACAAGCTGAATTTTTGGAATATGGTTTTGACCAATCTACATGCAGCTTAAATGTCACAGTTTGCCAGGCGTACTGATATTACTGGCATAGATCCTGCCTGCATTTTAACCAATTAGCTTGCAGTTTACATGTAATGGTTTTATGAGTGAGCAAACATTTTTAACATCATCAAAACAAATTTGCCAACATGAAAGAAAGTGAAAAATTAAAATAAACGCAATAATTAATCAAACACTTATCTTAAGCAAAAGGCAACCACATAACCTAAAGAAACTAGCAAAAGGCAACAATGTAATCTAAAGAAACTATTAACAAAGGAAAAATTCAACATGAACAAACAGGATAAAACATTCACAGTATCCAAGTGTAATGATAACAGATGTGGAATGTGTCAATAAATGCATACTGGTAGATCCATTAGAACAAAAAATGGACAAATTTTCGCAAATGCTGATATGAACTGCAAAAGCAGATATTTGATCTACTTCATTAAATGCCCAAATTGCAAGGAACTATATATTGGCAAGACAGGGAATGCATTATCGGAACGCTTATGAGTCCACAGACAACAAATCTGGAACACTAATGTTCGCCAAATTCGATTGAGTGAACATATAGTAACGTGGTCAGAAAATGTTTCTGTCCAACCCATGCCAACATGGAAAGCGGACGTTAAACAATGACGATGATGATGATGATGATGACAAACTACATGACACAAGTGAAGTTGGGAGAAAGATAAAGCAAAAATGTTTTCTTAAAATGTTCAAGGCTGTTCTGAATGGAAATAACAACAATATAACAACCACTTAATGATGTGGATTAAAAAAAATCTTTAACATATGAATATAAAGAAAGTACAGAAGACCCTCACCAACTGAAATAAAAATGATTGAAACCAACTAAGTTTGCTGACTCATAAAAACCATTACAAGTAAACTGCAAGCTCGTTGGTTAAAATAAAGGCGGGAACTATGCCAGTAATATCGGTATGCCTGGCGAACAGTGACATTTAAATTGCATGTGGATTGGTCAAAACTGTATTCCAAAAATTTGGCTTGTTGAAGCCTTCTAAGAGGTACAAAAAGGAAGAAATCAGTCATTTTACTACAGTTGTCAAGAACTCAACTGCCAGTTAAATACATTTTAACATCTGATGATTACTACGAACATATGAAAGCGCTAATTGAACTTTATGAACATTACAAAACATTTTTTGTAATGTTTAGCACACTACAACATTGTAAAAAAATTTATATTTTTTAAAAATATCATAGTAAAAAATGTGAAAACCAGACCATGTTTTAACTTTATTCAACTGATATACACATTTACATAAATTCAGAATATATATATATATATATATATATATATGCATACATATATGAATACATATATGTATATATATATATATCTATATATATGCATACATATATACGAATACATACATATATACATATATATGCATATGCATGCATGTTGTCCTTAAAGAACCCTTATTTCAAGGACCTTTTGAGCAAGATGGGCTACTCGACCTGAAAAAAATTCTAACAGGGTCCCATCTGCAAAGTCATATGCTGTTTATCTTGATGTATATATATGTGTGTGTTGCGTGTTTGTATGTATATGTGTATATCTATCTATTTATCTATCTATCTATCTATCTATTTATCTATCTACACACACACACATAAAATGTACATATTGCAAGGAATGCAATGCATACCTAAATTACATCACTGAATGCAAAATACAATTCAGATTCTAAATCTTTCATTTTTATGAGGGACATAAAGAGAGTGTACATATGTCTATATGGACCTCACTTCAGTTACATGGCTTTGACTTTTAACATTGCTTGCACTGGCTTAAATACTAAGCATTGCTCAAAATATATGTGTGTGTGAATTTTGTATAATCTTATAATTTTGTATAATTACGTGCATACGAGCACAATGAAAACAAAGTAGTCAAGACAGTTACTTTGAAATGCAGACTTCATTTCCTGCTGTGTGTAACTGTAAGCTGGTGTCTTCTACTCCTGTTACAGACAAACCAATGCCTTGTGAGCAAACTGGCTTGACAGAAAGTTTAAGGAAGGTAATGTGTGTGTGTGTGTGTGTGTGTGTGTAATTTAATGAATACAGGATTTAAATGTAAGCTACTGTTGGTTTCATACTCCAATAGTACAATAATCAGACAAGCGTGAATAACTCACATCCTGTGTTTACTGGAAAATATTTATCTCTTACCTCTTATTGAACGGAGAACTATTTTCATTGATCCTATCAATAATAGAACTAATAGAACAGTACACTATGTGTGTGTGTGCACGCATGTGTGTGTGTGTGTGTATGTGTGCATCTGTGTGATACATGTGTGTGAGTGTGTATGTATGTATGTATAAGCTATTCAAAAAAATAAATAAATAAAAGAGAGATGAGGGCCAAAGTTCAAGAAGCAAGAAAAAGAAAATAAAGGAATGAGAATTGAAAATATTGTCTTTGAAGGGACATTTTGAAGAGTTTGCCAAAGACTGTACAAAAATATGAATATTAAGACAATATTAGCAGCAGTTGTAGTAGTAGTAGTGGTAGTAGTAATGAAAATAATGATAATAATAATAATAATAATAATAATAATAATAATAATAATAATAATAATAGTAATTACAAGAATGATATAAAAGTGTGAAAGCAGAAGTCTTATTGAAAGCTCTATTGATCCCCAAAAGCTGGTGAGTAAAATGTAAGATCAACAGTCGCTCATGCAAATAATTTGAGAATTGGTTTTGGGAAGAATCAAAATTAAAAAAATAAAAGGTGAGTGCAATGAATAGAGAAGTGGGAGAGATAGAGGAAAAAGATGTGAATTATTACCCCAAATTAATGGAATTCCTCGTAAAAAATCCATTTCACATTGGGGATGTCAACTAGAGCAAACAAGTGAAGAACAGAAAAATGCTAGCTAGCATGGCAGAAAGGAACAGGATTGAAGTTTATCTTTTATATTACAAGCTCACACCATATATCTTTGTGTGTGTGTGTGTGTATGGGTATGTCTCTATCTATCTATCTATCAACATACATACACACATACATATATATAGTTAGTTTTAATCAGCAGAAGTTACAAAGTGACTCAAGGGCTGAGAGTTTCATGCATTGTTCTCATATATTTGTATATATGCACACAGACAAACACACAAGAAACAGTGTGTCCAAGTGTTAGAGACAGCTATGTGTTAAGTATTCCCTCTTATCACCCTAAGGATTGATTGATTGATTGTTTTTGTTTTTCTGTGTTCACTATTCAGTAATTCTTATGAAGATACTGTTAGCAAAATTATCCATTTCTTTCAGTTTTCTACAGAGATCTACAGTTCATTGATGAGTAATTTGTTAATTTGCTGAGCTAGGATCAAATCCTTCCATGGGCTATTGACAAGGCAGTATTATAATACGTTCAAATTTTGGTAAAAAACCAGCAGGAAAGAGTAAGGAGATTAAATCAACCCCAGTGCTCAGCTGGTAATTATCTTATTGATCCCAAAAAGATGAAAGGTAAAGTCGACCATGGCGGAATTTCAACTCAGAATATAAAGAGAGATGAAATGCTGCTAAACATTTCACCTGGTGCTAATGATTCTGCCAGCTCACTGCCTTATAATACTTGTAATATTATAAATAGAATGTTAAATGGTTGAGTAGATATGGTGTCAGACTGTTGGCTGAAAGGTTATGGATTCAAATCCATTTGAAGGGTTTCACTGTTTCTGTGAAGAACACTTAATTTTCCAGTGGCTTCCTTTACCTATCACTAGAACTATAAGTATGAAATCATCAAAGAATGTTATCAATTATAGCTATATTTCTGGTAAGGCAGCTGCAGGAGAAATACCTAGCCAAAGATAAATTTCTTTACTTGGCTTTTGTTGATATGGAGAAAGCCTCTGACAGGGTCCCCCGATCCCTGATCTGGTGGCCAATGAGAAAACTAGGGATAGATGAATGGTTAATGAGAGCTGTGCAAACCATGTACCTGTGGCCTATGCCAGTGGGTGTAACCAGCCCATTTATGAGTACCCCTCATTCATTGGACATTAAAGACCTGTTGAGGCAACTGAAATCAGAATCAAAATCGCTGACATGGCCAATGACAGTACCACCTGATTGGCATTTGTGCCAGTGGAACATTAAAAGCACCATCTGACCATGATCATTGCTAGGGCTGCTGATTGGCTCCTGTGCCTGTGGCACATAAAAAGCACCATTCAAGTGTGATTGTTGGCCAGTGGCATGTGAAAAATCAACATTTGAGCATGGTCGTTGCCAGTGCTGCCAGACAGTGCAAATAGCACCATTTGAGCGTGGCCGTTGCCAGAACCGCCTCACTAGCCCTTGTGCTGGTGGCACATAAAAGCACCCACTACATTCTCAGAGTGGTTGGCATTAGGAAGGGCATCCAGCTGTAGAAACTTTGCCGGATCAGATTGGAGCCCCGTGCAGCCTTTTGGCTTGCCAGTCCTCAGTCAAGTCTTCTAACCTATGCCAGCACGGAAAGCAGAGATTAAACGACAATAATGAGGATGATGATGATGACTGGTATCTTATTTGGTGGAAAGATTTTTGTGTTTCATCCACTTGGTGCTACAAAACTGGAACCAAATTGGCTCTTAAAATCCCTTGAGGCCTAGGGGATATTTACATTTTTCAGAGATTTTATTAAAACCATCATAGAGTGAAGAAAGGAGACATATCAATGTATTTGAATTTATGTATTTGTATGTATCTATATTCATAGATATTTATATTGTTGTTGTTGCTTAGTCCCTATGAAAATCTGAGTAAGGATCAATTTGATCAAGGGTATTCTTATGGTGACCACACCATCTCCTTTTCCATGTATTCTATATTTAGGTTTACATTATCTAATATATGCTATCAGTTTTAAAACATTTTGATAGAGAGAGCTGGTTGTCATTTCCAGCAAATCAAATGACGAGTAGTCACTTTGGTAGGAAGATAAGTAGATTGGTGTGTGTATACATATACACAAATAAACCTGTATATATATATACATATATATATATAAAGACATTTTCTATTCCTGAGCGTTATACTAATACATCAGTTTGTTTTGTACACCACCTGTCTTCGTCTTTTGTTTTTTTCGTAAACTCTCCCTATTTATATATATATATATATATGTATATGTACACAGCTCTATTTGTGTTTGTATTTTGGTTTCATCTCTTAAGTCTTGAACAGTTTATAAAAAATGTTTAGTTTTGGTTTGAAATTGTTAATTGAAGAGAAGAAGAGAAGGAGGAAAGAGATCTTGTTAGATAGTTTATCAACCATTTTTAGGCAATATTATTTCATCACCAGATACCTTTTGCTAATAAGCAGCTGATGTGAAGCATGAAGAATAAAGTGTACTGACCAAATCTGCAATGAAATACCTTCAGTGGATTTGAATTGAAAACTCATGCACTGGTAGTCAAACAGCTTATTCAGTCAAACATTTAATCTCCCTATATATGCGGGTATAAAAAGGACTAAATTCTGTATGTATGTGTATGTGTGCACATGAATGTATGTGGCAATAAATTTGTATCTATATTTATGTGCATGTAAAGGGAAACAAAATGAATACATACATGGATATATATGCATATAAAAGTGTACATAAATGTATGTTTTTACATGTGCATGTAAGAGTGAATGTAGATGAATATAAATGAAAGTTGTGTGTGTATATGTGTGTGTGTGTATATATATATATACACACACATGCACATTTACATGTGCATATAAATGTGCATGTAGATGAATATAAATGTAAGTTTGTGTGTGTGTGTGTATATATATATATATATATATATATAAAAGTGAGTACAAGAATATATGAATATCTGTGAACACCTGCATTAGTGTGTGTGTGTGCATGCATACATATGTGTGTTGGCATTGTGTTTAGCTATGTCCTCATCATGTGTTTGATTCACTACTAAACTCTCTTTCATGTAGCATTGAGCAAAGCCTGTTATTAACCAGGTTGCAAGCTAGATACCATGAGGACTAAATAAAGTAAAATTGTTCAAATAGGAAATTGAACTCTACACAGCATCTGCATTAGATTTCAGCTAATGATGCCTGAGCTGATAGTCCAGCACCTTTAACTAGACAACCATTTAAACTCTACTTACATGAATGTGTAAATGTGTGTCTACACACATACATATATATATATATATAATAATTTGAAAGTAATTTCATGAAGATTAGATCATGAAGTGTGGAAATATAATAATATTCACCATGGTAAATGAGAATTATTACATTTCCAAGATTTTAATTTGCATGCTCAATGGAGCCTTCTTTGAATAGATGTAATTCAAATGAGATCTTTTTTTTATATAAGTGTTCCTTATCTGTAGTACTGTGCCATTAATTTTTGTATGGGTATGCTCATGGTGGTGAAAGGTCTATAGAAAAGGATGTTTGTGGATGCATATACATGCATATATATCTGCACATGCAGATCAACAATAGAGAATATGCATCTAGTCAAGTTCCATTATTCAATCAAAATTGGCTAGAAATAAAATGTAAATATGTTTGCATTTACAAAAAAATTCAGACTTCTTATTCAAGTTATCGTTTAAACCTTGATTTATTTAAAATAGACTCAAAGGTAGTGGAAGTTATTGAATAGTAACACAATCGAGACCAGCTGCAGTTATAAAACCATTATAAAAGATATCATATCCAAATGACTTACTACTAATTTCAAGGAAGATAATACAAAGTATACTTGCAAAAAATAAGAGTTATGCTCCCCCAAATAAAACTGCAATGGAAAAGCAATTATATAATCTATTAAAGTAAAGTCAAAGTAATAATAGTAGTAGTAATTACATATCCACAAATCATTACATAAGAATGACTAAAGGAAGTTTCAAAAGTACTACCCCAATTATGCTTCATCTCTAGGTCTTCTGAGCAATATATGGGAATTGAGAAATAAGAGAATTAACAGTTTTAATATTATTCTGGATGTAGTAAACCAAAACAAACTATACACAAATGGTTCATTCTAACATTTTCAACCCCCGTGTTTTAGCAAAGTTTTTATTTTCTTTTTATTTTAAATAAACTCAGAAGTTACAATAATTATTTAAATAAAAGGTCTGAAATTTGAACTAAATACAGACATGCTAAAAAATTTCTCTTAGCTAATTTTCATAAAATGATTGAACCAAACTGATTGCATAATATTCTATTGTTGGTCAGTACCAGTGCACATATATGCATGTACATAAAAACCTGATGCATGACACCATCTTCCAATGACATTTTACCATGCCCAAATGAAAATTGCCAACATGGTGCTTCATTCAAATAAAAGAAAACAAAAATCAATTTTGACTAAAACTGCCTTTCAAAAGAAAACTTTTATTTGAATCACATCCATCTGACAAATGAATTATTTTAACATGACATTTAGTGTCATGAAAATGTATAAAGATTATCTAATATATATATATATATATATATATATATATATATATATATATATATATATATATTACACACAGACACACATGCACATACATATATATAATTTGATGGAATGAAACTCAATGCCCTTGAAGAACTCCTGTACAATCATCAGCTTTTATATATATATATATATATATATATATATATATATATATATATATATATAAAGGTATGACTGTACATAAATTACATTCAAACAAGAGAGAAAAATAGTAAAGTGCAATAATAAATTTGAGACTGAAACATTTATTATTACAATTGAATTTAACCTTTTAGTTCTTCGGATAG
Organism: Octopus sinensis; assembly: GCF_006345805.1. Taxonomy (NCBI): domain Eukaryota; kingdom Metazoa; phylum Mollusca; class Cephalopoda; order Octopoda; family Octopodidae; genus Octopus; species Octopus sinensis. The sequence goes on along the minus strand of NC_043002.1, from coordinate 36,059,584 downwards.
TAGTGGGTTAACTGTGAACATACATTTATAAACACATAATGTGAAGTACCAAATGAAATGTCACAAAATATTTGAAAAATAATTTTAAAAGTTGACTGGTTCTGGAAAATGCTTTGAGAGACCTTTCATATAAAATTATGAATGGTGTGATATAATTATTAAAAATGTAAAAGTGAAAAATATATGATTGCAACCACCAATCAAATTTTATGATTATTTTTGAAATATTTTGTGATATTTCATCATATAGAGATGCAATATTACAATGTATATAATTGTATGTTTATTATAACCTATAACTATTTGAAAAAAAGGGAAAATTCAAGGGTAATAGCAGTGAAGTTTCAGATTTTCAGTTTTAATTAAATACATGTTTACATATCTACACTCACTCTCAATTATTTATACTATATATATACACATAATATGTGCATGTCTATATATATATACGTGTGTATGCATGTGCATATGTATGTATATGTTTGTTGTCTGATTGTGTATCTGTACATGCATGTATATGTAAATAGTAGTTATTATAATTAATATTTTCTAAGTAAAAGTTTTAATATAAAGGAGAAGAAAATGTAAAAATTAAGGTCAGACAAGATTAAAGTTCATAGTGTTTTGATAAAGTATTTTTTTTCATTCTGAAAAGCAAAATTTTTACTATACTTTTCTAGATGGACTGGCAGATGAAGAAAGTGATGATGGTAAGATATACAACATGCTGAAATCTAATGGTTTGTCAGACATGGTTCAAGTCACAAAGGTTTTGGTCATTTGGCGATTTAGAAAATGGGGCGACAAAGTGAAATAATACGTTTAAAAAAAATGTTTGGCTCAAGCAATCCTCTGTTTACATATACTATAAAGCTGGTTAACTTTTTCCTTGCACAAGAAATATTTTCTTGTTAGGCTCGAAGCCAATTTTATGAAAGGGGAAGGGTATAGTCGATTGAATCGACCCCCAGTTTATCACTGGTACTTATTTTATCAACCCTAGAAGGATGAAAGGCAAAGTGGACTCTGGTAGGAATTAAACTCAGCACTGTAAAGCACTGCATAGGATACAGCAAACCATTCGACCTGGTACTCTACTTGTCACAGACACCAAAACCGGTCTTTTCAAGTAAATACTAAGACTACTAATTAACAAAATGAGAAAAGAATACCCGAAAATATGTATATACATGTGCTTATATGTATGTATCTATGCTGTTATACATATACATATACACACATATATATATATATATATATATATATATATATATATATTTATATATATATATATACATGTATGTATGTATGTTAGTATGAAAATTCAAAACAAGCTAGAGGCAACATTTTAACATAATCCTTCATTTGTTCAGTGATAGTGGTAAACTCTTACAGAAATTACTTAAACAGAGCTGATGAGAACTAAAACTTTTAAGTTTAACTAGTGTAAGTGGTTAATATACTGAAAATACTGAAGTACTGAAAACAAGTAAATACCTGCTAAAAATGCTTATCTTTCTATCAGTTTCGGATTTGTTTTTATCTTCTTCTCATCAGCATCAAATGTATGGGGCAATATAACAGAAGTTATGAAATATGCCATGTTACTTTCTAATATTTAAAGGAAGTTGGTGACAATTTTTCAGTTTTTAACAAGCACTGTTATCCTTTTCAGGTTCCTTTCTCACCAACATTAGGACGGGTAGATAAAAGAGAGCAATGTTAAAGGGAAATAAGTGAGTAAACCTAAAGGGAAGTAAGTGAATCTTTAATTCTAACCGATACAACCAGCAGCTGTTAGTAGAGGACAGTATTAGAAGAAAATTGAATATGAGAGAAACTGAGGAAATTAGTAACACAAAGAAGATGAAAAGAAATTCCTGAGACAAGAACATATGAAAAAGATACAACAAACACTTCTTTATGCTTGTTGAAGTCTTAAAAGATTGTTGCTAAATATTGTACATGCTTGCATGTTTGCAACACATAGTGAGGACTGAATCCTTTTGGAAGTCCAAAATATAAAGACATTTAATAAATACAGAATTTTACTAAATAATGTTGATAAATACTACAGTCTGGTTTATAGAAGAAAACTACCTAAATTTCAATAGCCACACATTATTAACACTTCATAGAAATCAGAGGGACACCTTGATGCAGCTGTTCAGCCTGCTAGAAATAGCATCCAAATCTTCTTCAAATCATAAACATATACACATTGGATAATGTGTCCCTAAATACACTAAGACCATAGAAAAAAAGATAGGATGGTCAATACTGGAACATTTTTGACCACAGGTCTACTTGGTCAGGACTCCAGGACTCTCTTGGGACTAAACAGTAACAACAATAACTATACTTCTCCATGAAATTTATCTCAGTGAGAGAGCATTTTCCTCTACTCTTTACTTGAAACATACAGTTTCTCCAAAACTTCTGAAACAATGGCTTTCAACATTATGTATAGGGACTACATAATGAATCCATGCATTTAGGATGATTATATTAAGTTAGTAAATTAATGCAATAATATATTTGAAGCTGCAACACAGGAACTAATTGTAGAATACAAAATCGTTTTGGAGCTCACATTTCTAATTTAAAATTCTAAATTAACCAAGTCATCCATTAGTTGTGAATTAATAACATAACATCACATCAGCAATAAGTGGCATATTTAATGGGATTCCTATGATGCAGGTCAGACTACACCTAGTTAAAAACGACTCAACAATTCCACCTATATGAGGCCATATTATTATTATTATGCAGCTCCTTTTGGTGTATATGTTTAATTTATGTTCATGCAATGCAAGTAAAAGTTATAAAGCTGCAGTATTGTTCTATTAAGTTGTTGCTGTGTCCAGATATTTGTTTATATCTCTTGAAAACAGTAGTAAACATGTCAAGGAGAGGGTGTTATGTAGAACAATGCAGGTTCTAGCAGATCAAAGCATAAGTGATCCATTGGTTCCCTTGCTCTACCTAATACCATTTGTGCTAAAAAGTTCTGTAAATCTTAAGCAGAAGTTATAATTCAGGATGACCATGTAAAATAAATTTACACAGTCAAGAGTATGTCAATATTTTCTTTGCTTATCATAAACATAAACATTTTGAAAACTATTTCTTTAAAGTGACAGTAGGTTAAATAGAATTTGGACTAAAATATCCTAAATTATCTTGCCCACTCTTAATACTTAAAAGTGAGAAAAGGTTTTCTTTTCAAATTCCAACATCAAGAAAGGAGAGGACTACAAATAATTTCACTATTTTCTGACTGGTCGAGTCACTATCATCAACTTAGAATGATTTTGTTCTATAATGGTCCTGACCTTGTATAGACATTAATTGCCAACTTAGAATTGTTTAAATAAATTACTACAGAACCAGTTGGCAGTTCATGGCAGTTCAATTGAAGAAGAAAGGGTCCATGAAATCTGGATAATTAAACCACTTATCTATTTTGTGTTTGCTAACACCACTTTATTCAGTACTGGGACAAAGGAGGATCTTTCAAATTCCTTTCGTAGAAAACATGATATAGCCTTAGTGAGTTCTACTGTAATTCTTTAACTTGCCTTTCCCTTTCCTTATACTTCTGGCCTAAGTCTGAAATTTCACTTAAGAGGTTTACTGGATACAGTTAAGGAAAAAAAAAAAAATCTACACTGAAAGTAGGTTTGCTTGAGCCATTTTAGATCTAATGTAATTAGAGCAAGGGACAAAAAGAAAACGTAAGAAAAGAAAATAAACTCAAAACAAAAACCAGCCTATGTCAAGTGCTGTCATGATAAGATTTTATAAGTTAACTATTACAATAGAAATTGCTGAAACTCTCTTGAAATGATGGTATCACTTATCAATGCGACAACACTCAACAAAGTGCCATCCTTAACACTGTAGCTGTATAGTTGGGAAGCTAAACAGGCAGATTGAGCACTTTCATGTTGGTAAGCAAGCAAATTATAAAGTGTGTCAAGGAGAATGCATTAATAACAGCATGCAGAGCAAAGTTTGCGCTGGATGTCTGGAAAAACATTGCTGCACTGCATATACATATGCATATATATGCCTATATATATATATATATATATATATATATATATATATATATATATATATATACACATACATATATATATATAATATATATATATATATATATATATATATATATAATATATATATATATATCACTTGCAGTCCAGATTCTCAAATTTTAGCTATAAATACCAACATGAAAACTCAGGAAAAATTTTCGTATGAAATAGATTATAAAAAATATTTATATTC
>NC_043002.1:35900285-36050285 GCF_006345805.1 Octopus sinensis | reverse complement strand
TGGGTTTCAGGCTTTGCACTGTCTGTCTCATGACTATCCTTTCTGCACTCATGATGGTTCACAGCTCCACAACTGCTACATGGTTTTCTGCAGTCATTTTCAGTAATATCCTTTAACGGTAATCCTTATATTGCCTCACTCAAGTGTTGTATTATAAGTTTCCAGGCGGGTGCATTGTGCATATATATATATATATATATATATATATATATATATATATACACACACACACTTATATATATACATTGCCTTACCCTCCATTTTGAATATCATGCATTTTGTTCCATAATGTCCCATCCAGAAATGTGTGGGAAGCTTCCATTTAGGTAGAATTAAGAAACATTGCGATTTCAACGAGTCTGCAACCTAGGTTCTGTGAATCTGTCTAAGAGCATCTTTGATGTTAGCAAAACTATACAGTTTATTACATCCTTAAAGTAGTACTCTATAGTTCTTGCTAGACTGTTCAGAGGTTTTTCACCAACCCTCTATCAGTTTGTGATCAGATATACATACTTATCCCCTATTTCTTCCTCAACAAGCATTAACATTTCTCTTGTTTCTTAGCTTCTTCCTTGGCAGATTCATTAGGTCCAGGTTTTCAGTTTGGAGAGCTATGAAGTCCAAGTTCCCCAGGGAAAGGGACTGGGGCTTTTCATGAGAGACTTCGAATATCCTACTTGTCTTTAGTCTGGGCTTATTCGTTTTTTGATTCTGGTGGTCTTGCTTCTTTTACTTCCTTGATGGTTTCCCTTACATTTCTTCAGATTCCATCTTCTCACCATAACTGCAAGATGGTAAAGTAGAAATGCTGCTTGGAGTCTCTGCAGGAATGAAGTGCCTGAGTCCTGCCTGCCATCTTGCTTCATCTTCAGTGCTAAAATAATAGGCATGCACTCCCTGCTCCTGTTGAGGGAGCATATATCCTATCATACATAGATCCATAATTCCCTCCAGCTTCTCTTCCAAGGGTATATGGAATTGTTCTTAATTGTTTTGAAAAACAGATGCAAGGCTAGTAATAGATATATTGCTGTTTTTGCTGATGCCTTTGTCGACGTAGTTCAAATCTGTATTTTCACCGCTTTTTCTTTTGTGTTCCTGAAATTGTTGTTGTTTGTATTTATAACAGTCTTTAACTGACATTTTTTTCTGTTTTCTTTTCTTTAATAGGGAGAGGGGAGATTATATTTATTGCTACCACCATTGCATCTAGGATCTCCTCTTTGTTGCCGCAGTGGAAGCCATACTAAACCACTAGTGAATAAAACAAAATGGATGTTTGCAAAAATAGATATACACAATAAGATATCTAAAAACAAACCTCCTTTTACAACCCAGGTAATGGAGTGAATGTTTAAATATTCCAATGCTCCTTGTTGTTGAAAAAAGGAAAGAATATGTTTCCATTATGTAATCTGGAAGAAATCACCTAAATAGAGCTATGTAAAGAAAGATGTCCACAGCAAACAACAACAATAATATTAATTATCTATGATTAGCTGTAAATGTACTGTTAAAGAGTACAAAGGCAAGCATAATAGCACCTGTGTATTAAAAGTGAATCGCTAGAATCACCTAAATAATGAATCCCACTTACATTGTATATATATTATACCTTACAGTGTGTGTGTGTGTGTGTGTATATATATATATATATATAATATATATATATATATTGGGTCATCCCATAAATAATGAATTTTTTTTATACATCTTTTATTTTTCAAAATTAAGATAAAGTTCTTTTTTAATCTAAAATATACTCTCTTTCATTTTCTACAATGCTCTTCCATCTATCTGATAGATTTGCAAGGCCCCTCTTCCAAAATTCACTTGTGATGAAAAATATTCCTCCAGTACTATTCTGACCTCATCTACAGAATAAATGATAATCAGATGAATATGGTGGGTGGGGCATCGTTTCCCATTCAAACTGTTCCACCTTTTGGAATGTCATCCTTGCTGTATGTGGCCAAGCATTATCCCAATGGAAGAACACTTTTCGTCTTGAAACCAAAGACAGTTGTTTTTCTTCTAGTGCTGTCTTAATCTGCTCAAGCTGCTCACAGTAGATCTCCTTTGTTATTGTTTGGTTTGGATTTAAAAGTTTCTAGTGGACTAAACCTTTCATATCCCACCAATCAGATAACAACACCTTATGTAGGTGAAGACCTTCTTTAGCCTGGGGTGCAGGTATTTCTCCTTTCCCTACCCACTGTCTTTGGTGCTTGACATTTTTATAGAGAACTCATTTCTCATCACCAGTCACTATTTGGTCCAAAAAAGGTTCATTTGTGAGAGGTGACAACAAAGAAGAGCACACATTTACTCTTTGAGTGATTAGACTCAGAAAGTTTGTGAGGAACCCATTGACCCAATTTGCTGACACTTCCAATAGCATGCAGGTGTCGATGAATGGTTGAATGACTAAATCCAAGCTTCTCTGCTAGTTCAACAGTTAAAATGGGATTTTGTTCTACCAGGGTTTGCAGGACATCATTGTCAAGCTCTACAGATCTTCCAGGGCAAGGCTCATCTTCTAGGCTGTTGTTTCTGGCTTGAAATTTCTGGAACCACTGTTGACACTGGCTTACATTTATTGTCTGATCTCCATATACTGCATTAATATTCCTTGCATTTTCTGTTGTGTTGTTGCCTTTATTGAACTCATAAAGCAAAATGTGCCGAATATGCTCTATTGTTATTTCCATTATAGCTTTGAAAAAATAACTTTTAAAATCGAACTGCAATCTCCAAAACTTACACTAAGAATAAGGACAAGATAAAATTAGTACCTGTTTTTATAGCAAGTTGATGCAGGTAGTTTATCCCACCCTCTTCCAACTTTTAGTTCATTCAATTGAAAATACTGCATTATTTATGAGATGACCCAATATATATATATATACAGACATTATCAGACTAAAACTATCTGTATGTATATATATATATATATATATATATATATATATATATATATATATACACACACAGACACACACACACACACACAAACATCATCAGACTAAAACTGTCTGCTCCAATAACAATGCTACTGAACAAGAAATACACCATCTCAAAAAGTGGCATTGTAGAAATATAAATACCTACTGCAAAACCTAACAACTGTATTCAACCAAACTGTTATGGTGAAGGTAAAATCAAACCCCATTGTGATCCTGCCCTATTGCAAGGGCCAAGGTGAGAAGATGCTATCCTTCCTAATCTGACGATGTTATATAAAAAAAGTCAGGATGAGTAGACTATGTATTGTATGAAAGTGGAATTCATATACCACTATGGCTAACATTTTCATTATAAACAAAAATTCACAAAGGAAATTACATGAAGATAAAAGAAGACAATGTGTGTGTATGCATGTGTGCATGCATACATGCATACATACGTACATACATACTTCCATGCATGTATGTATGTATACATGCATAAACACACATTCTGTCTCCTTTAAAAACAATTATATAACTAATTCTTGTCCAATAAAATATAAAATAATATAAATGTTTAATTTTAAAGTTCCTTATGCAAGGCACATCAGCTACAGCTGATCATCTAGTTAATGGGTTGGGCTAACTTCTCTGTCCATGGAATTGCAGTGTGTTTATAGTCAAGATACTTAGCTGCAAAGAGGGAATATGGTAGCATTTATCATTGTAAACAATTGGAGCACAAATTTCTTTAGATTGCAGTACTTATTAAAATCTTTACACGAGTGTTTCAAAATGGGTTCTTTAGGATCAAAATACTAATAAATAGGACATCACTTTAGATATATAAAAATGTTCTGGAAATGAGAATGGTGTTTCATCTTCTAAGAACTTACATTACATGTTGGAAATCCTTTTCATAAAGAGAACCAAAAGGAAAAAGAATAAAATTAAAAACAAAAATTATAATCAGTTGTCATTATTATTCTTAATACTATTTCCAATACCAAAAATTAATTCTATATAGATTATAAATTCTATTATCAAGACATATAGGTAAAATAGTAAAACAAATAAAAAGTTAAGCATATGTTATTCAGAATGAAAAATTATTATATTAAAAGTCAAAAATTAAAACTTGAAGATAAATATATAATTGAAATTAGAAACTTACAGGTTGAAAATAATCTTTCTCTATTTCTGCCTCTTTCTCCCATATGACTTTGCTTTCATCGACTGTTTCACGAAAGTAAACCTTGGTTCCTTTCATAAAATTCTTCCCAATTATAAACAAGTCTTTTCCACCTTTCACAGTGCATGATGTTAAACTCAGTCGTGACACTTCAGGCTGTCCAACTGGTTGGGCTGAAGTAGTTGTAAAAGAAAGAGAGGAATAATAAAGGTTGCAAATGCTTGGTTGATTTTCAAACATTTACCTTTTATTTAACATATTTAAAAGATTTGGGATCTGATGACTCTATAACAAACAAACATTACTCCTAATATAACAGTAATAAAAATACACTTAAAGCAGTGTACAAACCACTACACACACTAAAAATCCTACAAACAAGAAATGATTGTCTACTTGATAAGCAAGAATTTGTTCATGAATACCATATAGAGCAGTGCATTAAATACAGATGTGTGTTCTCTTGTGTCAGGTCTTTGATATTGCAAGGCAAGTATTCTGGTCAACTGAACTTGTTGCTTTGATATAACCTGCAGATTAGCCTAAATATAAGAATGGAGTGTTGAGAAAGGAAGAGAGGAGTCATCATCATCATTGTTTAACATCTGTCTTCCATGCTGGCATGGAAAAGAAATGTGAAGGTGAGTATTGAGAGAGCTATTGAGAAAGATAGAGGTAGTAAAAAGAGATTTCAGAAGTGGTGGGGCACATCGAGACAGGAGTAATTAGGAGGCGGGCACAGAAAAATAAACCAAGATAATAGAGACATGGGAGATGGAGTATGTTTAACATAGAAAAAGGAATGAGTGAGAGAGAGGGAGGAGAGAGGGAGAGGGGGAGAGAGAGAGAAATTGAAACTAGAGTGATATGACTAAATGAGATTTGAATCATTTACAAACCAGCTCTATCAGTGCAGCAGGTGGTAAGGAAACAGCTTAGAGTCCTTCAAGCTAAAAAGAAAGACTTGATTCTGTGAATGGTAAAAGAAAAAAAAAAAAACTTACTGCAAACAATAGGGGAAGAGGTAACTTGAAGTATCTGTTGCACACCATCAGATCTTGTAAAGATTGTTCTGAATATCATTCGAGCGCGAGTACTTCGCTTCTTAGTCTTAGCCACACCAATTCTTTGTTCGACATCAGCATTTCTCAACTTCAAAATTCCAACGCAATCAATACTGACAAATAGTAAAGAAGATTACAATTATAATTGGAAAGACTTATTAGTGAAAAAGAAAGGAAGTGTTGTTTGAAATCAGTTGTTTTAAATATAGAAACCAAAGCCCAAGTCAGTCTCTAACATACATATCCATTTATTCATAGAAAAAGAATAAAGCAAGAACAAAGAGATTTGAAAAAAAATGTATGTGTGTTTGTTTGTGTGTGTGTTATATATAGATTAGAAAAATGGATAGATGGAAATTGACAGAGTAGGAATAGATAGATTGTAAGACAATCTGTCAAGCGTTGAGAGTAAAATAAAGAGAGAAATGGAAAAAAGAAAAGAGGAAGGGGGAAAAAGAGCAGAGTTCAGAAAGAAGATAAAGCTCTACAATAGCCAGGAGGAATTAGAGAGGCAATGTGATTAAATAACAAGTATATGGAAAGTAACCAAATGATAGGAAGAATGGCATAGAGAGAGTGAGAGAGAGAGAGAGGGAGGGAGAGAGAGAGAAAGAGGGAGAGAGAGAGAGAGAGATTTGTGTGTGATAGTTAAGATGTTGGGCAATGAAACAGTGGAGGCAGATTTGATTGATAAAAAGAAATAGAAGGCTGTGTGTGTGTGCACACGCATACATACATGCATGCATGCACACATACATTGCAAAACTAAAAAACACTATAATTTTAATGATGGTAATGATGGTGATGATAATAAATAATAATAATAATAATAGTTTCAAATTTTGGCACAAAGCCAGCAATTTTTTGGTGGGGAGGTAAGTTGATAACATTGACCCCCAGAGCTCAACTGGTACTCATTTTATTGACCCTAAAAGGATGACAGGCAGAGTTGGCCTCAGCAGAATTTGAACTCAGAACAAAATGCTTAGCAGCATTTTGCCTGGTGCGCTGGAATCCTTCTTATTAAAAGTACAAGTTCTGAAATTTTGAGCAAGGGGGGGGTAGTTAGTTGTAGTGACTCCAGTGCTTGACTGGTACTTAATTTATTGACACCAAAAGGATGAAAGGCAAAGTTAACCTCAGCTTCATTTGAACTCAAAACATGAATGAAATGCTGCTATACATTTTGTCCGGATTCTGCCAGTTAACTGCCTTAATAATAATATTGGAGCATGAGAATAGTAAAGGTTGTGTCTATAATAATTGGTGCATTGGAAACAGTAAGCAAATGGCTGAAGGAGATTGAAATAGAATGCCCAGTGGATCACCTACAGAAAGTGTGTCTCTTAGGGACAGCAAGGATTATCAGAAGGGTTCTAAGAGTAAAATAAAGAGAGAAATGGAAAAAAGAAAAGAGGAAGGGGGGAAAAAAAAGAGCACAGTTCAGAAAGAAGAGAAAGCTCTACAAAGCCAGGAGGAATTAGAGAGGCAATGTGATTAAATAACAAGTATATAGAAAGTAACCAAATGAAAAACATGCTCTGGGTAGTTCTTCTCTTGACTGCAATTTCCTGGCAGAATTGAAGAATTGGTCCTCTTGCACCCCCTGATAATCAAATAAATAATAATGCATTCATACCTGGCAATCAAGTTATTTGTAGAAGAGAGTTCAATTTCAATGGTTGTGGTACTGTCAATATCCTTCTCAATACATGGTGTTGAATTTTTGCCAGAGACTTTGCAGGCTTGATAAAATGGATGTGGCTTCACTTTACCCGTGTCAGTGCCAACAAAAACTTGAAGAATGGCAGATTGGACTGGACCGACAAGCTGAAAAATTCATCAGATAGCAATAGATAAAAAGTATTAAAAAGAATAGCAAAAATAAATAATACAGAAGTACAATATCATTATTGCTGTTTGTTCTTGTGCCATTGTGGCCAACTCTGATCAGATCTACAGCATGGTGTAACTCTTCAAAATGGCTGGGCTGGGTGCAACGCATGGATCTTGTACTGTGAATATGCTATGGCTAAGAAACAGTCTTCATCAAGGAAGACTCCTCTTAGCTATGAGAAATTTAAAATACATTTCTCGACTAGGACAAATACCAGTAGTCACAAAGTGGATGTGAGACTTACTCACCTCCAATAACAGAGAGAAGCTGCCATTTTGTTCACACCTGCTATTTCTGATGAGCACAGTTGTTAGATAACCATCTAGATACCTAATATCTGGTATGATTGGTAAGATTGGCTATAATGGATTTATAATACTGTATAGTTTGATTAATATACCCACTCTGTTGATGAATATAAAAGTGGCTATTATTTCTGACTTATGGATTCTTAGACAATCATATATAGATATGTACCTGATGATGTATAACATTAAGCACTTCTACATATAAATATATGAAGCACTGCCATATTCATGCTGCAAGCAATTGCTGTACTTTATACACACACTAGAAACTATTATAGTTACAATGTCATCTCTAATGGCAAAGAAAGTAAGAAAGTTTAAAATCTTTAATTCACATTTTAACCCTTTTGTTACCATATTTATTTTGAGATGTTCTGTGTTTCTTTCAATTACTTTAAATATAACAAAGAATTTAGTAAAATAACTTAGTTATCATTGAACTAATGTTAGGAACATAAATTGGGACTAAGGTTTGGTGGAAGATTTTAATTCAAAATTTATGAAAACAAGACATTTGTACTCAAAGCAAGAGCCGGTTTCAGCCGGGTTGGTAATGAAAGGGTTAATGTATGTAGAATACATCATGCAATGTGTTAGCAAAACTGGGGCAGAGCACAATGATAAGTAATATAGTATTAACTATGGTTACCTGAACAACTGGGTGGCCTTGCTGTGATCGATCTTTCACTGCTCCACGGCTACCCTCAGTCATGTATCTAGCTCGGTGCTGCTCTTCTGGCTGTTCAAGAATAAGCAACTCAAAGCCATGTGATTTAGGTGGAAACTGTGTGCTCAAACTGTGTTCTTTGGACTTGCGCTGGGGTCGTGACCCTGCATTAACTTTCGGCGACGTCTCATGTTTAAGGACTGATGGTACTGAAGAAACCCTACAAGATAATGGAGAGAAATAAAATACATACATATATTTATATATATATATATATATATACATCTTTCTATATATTTATATATATATATATATATATAAACATTTATGTATACAAACAGCTAAAAGAGCACTAAATACATGAACTGAAATATGCATTTATTGGAAAATAGCCAGAGAATTAATTTCATTGCTACTAAGTGTCATACAGTTATACAGGAACAGGTGTGTTATAAGCTGCAATCCTTCAGATGATATTCAGGAATTATACAACATGGCCTGAAAGATTGCAGCCACATACCTCACCTGTGTGCCTGAGTGAAACTCCAAGTAATGATAGAGTGAATTCACTGACTGTTTTCATATACATATACAAGGAAAGAATTCCTACTATATAATATTTCCTACTACATAATCAATAATTATTTTGATTTAATCACAATAACTGAAATTTCTAATTAAGGTAACAATTATGAAGTGTGTTAATAGATTAAAATGAATTAATTTAAAAGATAAAGTATACACACACACATATACATTGCACAAATACACCAATCGATTTGTTTGTTCATTACCAGACACTTAGGCGTGTTTTTTTTTTAAAGAAAATATAGTTGACTAAATATGCATCAGTAAATCATTGCTATATATAATTACTGATTTCAAAATGATGAAGGACACATTCAATCTGTGCAAGATTTGAACCAAGCAAAGTTTTATCTTAACACGCTGTTCCCCTCAGGAGCCAACCTATTATGATTAATTGGTAGTTAATTTAATGTAATGACTCTTGAAGAGTAGAAAGACAAAAGTTAACATTTATAGGATTTGAACTGAAAATACAGATAGAGATAACTAAAAGATGTACAGGATATTATACAGTTTTAATCCACCAAATTTCACTCAAAAGGCTTTTTTAAACTAAGGCTATGGGAGGTGATATTTTCTGAAGGTATCCTTGGAGAAGGAGTACTAATGATTGCAAAGGATATCAACATCTAAATGATATTTATTTTATCTTCTCCAAAGAACAAGACAACCTTTGTAGGATTTGAACTCAGGACAATGGGGGTATAGCCAAGTTGTCCATCATCAGCAATATTTTGTAACCCGGATGGAAATCATAATAATGAAATCTGACATAGACATTGTTATTAATCTTATGACTTTTGACCCTAAAAGGGTCATAATATTTGTCAAGGTGATACTGAACTAATAAAAAATAAAAAAATAAAATAATCTTTGAAAGCTGAAATCTAAAACAATTACTACACGCTCTCACAGAAAAAAAATTCTCAGATTAAATTTAAGAGTAAATTGTGCCACTAAAAGTCACTACTTCCCATTTGTCAGTCTGAAAAGAAGTGATAACAATCATATTCTTAAAAGGGAAAATAGAACCATAACCCTTAAAAGAGGGATGGAGAGTTAGAAAACCTGGGTGAGGTTACTGTTGCTGGTGTCTAACTTGAGATGAGAAATACTCTTTGAAACTAATCTTGATTTTAGTGTTTCATGATAAAGAGTTCAGTCATCTGAACAGACTAAGAAGAGAATGGGACTAATGAACAATGTCATCTAAAATCTTCCATCCATTATTACACTGTTGAGGAGACTGGTATTTAGAATTATAATCATATTGAAGATAGTATAGACAGAAAGTTGGGCAATGACCAAAAGAATGCAATTCCAAATACAAGCAGCCAAAATGGGGTTCTTCTGAAAGATCTCAGGAGTAATGTTACTCAACAAGATGCATAACTTAGAGATAAGGTAGTCCCTCTAGGTCAAGCTGTTACTTCTCAGCATTAAGAGATCTCAGCTTCAATACTATGGACTCAGGAAAGAATAGCAAGACAGATTTTTTAAGCCAGACCAGTAAGTACCAGTTAGGCACTGAGGTCTTTGAAACTGGCTAGCCTCGTCCCTTAAATTTCAGGTCTTGTGCTCATAGTAGAAAGAATTATTATTATTATTATTATTATTATTTTTTTTTTTCTTCTTTCAAATTTGCTTCCATTTCTTGCCGAGCGTCTTCCCGACTCCTAGGGCAAAGAAACTCATAGTATACATTGGTAGGCCATTAAACCAAACTCAATAGTTCGTTCATTTTTTTTTTTTTTTAAGGTTAAATTAAAATACATGGGCAGTAACAGCTCTCACAGCGACAATGCTCTTCTCAATACGTGTGATGTACCAGTTAAGACAATCTTTTGCACTTCTTGCAGGGATGGTAAGCCAGGGATCATTCTCATATAATTTTCGGTTCCCTTCTTGATCATTCCTAGTGCTCCTACGATCACTGGTATTGTGACCGCCTTGAGATGCCACATTTTCTCAATTTCAATGAGCAGGTCTTTATATTTTCTGAGCTTGTCAAACTCTTTCGCCGAGATTATTATTATTATTATTATTATTATTATTAAGGTGGTGAGCTGGCAGAATTGTTAGCACACCAGGCAAAATGCTTAGGGGTTTTTGTCCATCTTTATGTTCTGAGTTCAAATCCCACCCAAGTCGACTTTGTCTTTCATCCTTTCGGGACTGATGAAATGAGTACCAGTTGACTTAGTCCCTCCCCACAAACTTCATGCCTTGTGCCTATAGTAGAAAGGATTATTATTATTATTATTATTATTATTATTATTATTAAGGTGGTAAGCTAGTAGAATTGTTAGCACAACAGACAAGATGTTTAGCAGTATATCTTTCGGTTCTTTCCATTTTGAGTTCAAATGCCACTGAGGTTTACTTTGCCTTTCATCCTTTTGGGGTTGATAAAAAAAGTGGCAGTTGAGTACTGGGGTCTATGAAATTGACAAATCCTAACAATGCTAGCCTAGTACCAAAATTCAAATGTGGCAAGCTAGCAAAACCATTAGTGTGTTGGACAAAATGCTTAGCAGCAGGCATTTCTTCTGGATCTTTAACATTCTTAGTTCAAATCCTGTCAAAACCAACTTTGCCTTTCATCTTTTCACACTCAATAAAATAAGAGAACATTTAAGTAGTGAGGTTGATGTAATTGGCTAATCCCATAATCTTCAAATTTGAAACCATTATTATCATTATTATTATTATTATTACTGAGCTGGCAAAATTGTTAGCAAGGCGGCGAACTGGCAGAACTGATAGCATGCTGGGTAAATGCTTAGCAGCTTTTCATCTGTCTTTACGATCCCAATTAAAATTCTGCTGAGGTCAACTTTGCCTTTCGCCCTTTCTGGGTTGATAAATTAAGTAGAAGTGGAACATTGGGGTTGATGTAATTGACTGCTTCCTCCCCCAAATTTCAGACCTTGTCCCTATCATAGAAAGGATTATTATTATTATTATTATTATTTTTAACTCAGGTTTTGCTGGAATTCCTGGAGTCTTGCATGTATAGCGGGCTTGCTGCCTGCAGCCTAAGGTACCTTGCTATCTGTTCTTTTCAACTACCTAATACTTTCCTGATTATTCTGGCTGTGCCAAGGAGGCAAACCTTTTGTAACAATTTTACTGGGCACTCTATTCTGGTCTTCTTTATAGTCCTTGATGCCTTCTGATATTGTCCCCAAGTATTATTATTATTATTATTATTATTAATAATAATTATTATCATTATCATCATCATCATCATCATCATCATCATCATCATCATCATTAAGGTAGTAAGCTGATTAAATCATAAGTGTATCAGAGAAAATGCTTTTACATCCTTTCAGGGTCAATAAAATTAAGTACTAGTCAAGTACAAGGGGTGATGGAATTAACTACCTACTCCCAAATTGCTGGCCTTGTGCAACAATTTGAAACCATTACTACTACCACCATCACCACCCTGCCCCCACTACCACCACAACAACTACTACTACCTCAAGACAAGTTCACAGGATAAAGTATGAACATCAACAATATATATATTTATAAATTTATCATTGGTTGGTGGGTTGGCAGAAAATGCCTTTCAGTATTTAGTTACAGCTCTTTATGGTCTGAGTTCAAATCTCTTTGAGGTTGACTGTGCCTTTCATCACTCACTAAAATAAGTACCAGTCAAGTACTGAGGTAGAATAAAATTGACTGTTCCTTCATCCCAAAATTTCTAGCTTTGTGCCTTGGTAAGAAATCATTATTATTATTAATCTTGATTTAACAATTCAATGAATATATTCCTAAGACAATGCCATATTCCCATAGAATGTCTCTCTCTCTCTCTCTCCTCCTGTAATCAAATATTAAGCTGTAAATGATGATAAAGTTAGTAAGATTTTCAGGGTAATACAGAGAATAGAGGTAAAAAAAAACATTAACAAGAATATAAAATAGAGATTAATAAAAAATAAAAATAATAGTCTTTTCTTTTATTAATAATCTTTAATTACAAGAGAAATAATAATTCTTCAATAGAGTTAAATATTTTTCTAAATTATAAATCAGTGTGTGTGCATGCATTGATATAAGCATGTACATGAATAGATGGCTCTCTGCACTCTTTCTGTTTTTTTCTTCTGTATTCTGTCCCATTTTAGTTTACACATGCTTATTTATTATTTATTATGTAAATGTTTCCTTCTTAGAAAACAAAATCTTAACTTGTTAACAAATTAATTAGTCGGCATACAATAAAAACATTAGTTCTACAGTTAATTAACTGAACAACATGGAAGAGGATGCATCTTCACTCTGATGCAGTTATATAGGGAACAATCATAAAGCCTGGTTAGCTAGGTGGCATCCACACATTGCTAGCCCAAGGCTAGAACAGGATAAGTATAAAGTGTTTCTGACTGCAATCTGGTACTCATTGTTGGGAGATAAGTGAACTAATATAATGGAAAAATAAAGGATTCTGCTCAGTAGCACATCAGCAGTGACTCAAACTCATGTACCAGGAGCAAATAGTCTAATACTGTAGCCTCTTGCCTGTCTTTTCAATACATTAATATATAAAGTTTCTAAAGCATACTGAAACTTCACAAAATAATTACATAGCCTGATCATACAGTGCTTTGGTTTTAACCAATTTCTGCTTGACTCCATTTATTTTATTCTTCAGTACTACTGTTTGCTTACATACATATTTATTATATATTTCAATATATATATATTATATTGGGGGAAAAGAATCTGACATTCCCTGGTAGCATCAATGCTGCTCAGCACAACTGGCAAGAAAGATAGTGTCATCTCCATCTGACAGCTAATGAAAAGAATGTTCTGCAGTGTAAACCTCAGTGTGTGCATATGTATGTGTGCGTGTATGTATATATATATATATATATCCCAACTCATAAACAAATAAATTTTTTGAAAAGTATATAAATAAAAGATAAGTAAAAAAAGACATATATAGAACAGAAAAATTCTTTGAAGTTGGTAATATTTCCTAAATGAAGAATTTGTGGCTCTAGATCATATTATCAATAATATAAGTTGCATGTGGTATGCTTGTGAGTAATGCAAAATTGTCACCAATAATTATCACTTATATGAATTTCCTTTTTAATAATTAGATAATTCAAATTCAATAAGCATTGATTTTCCAAGCATTTGTGAGGTCTTCTTCAAGCCTGGTGTGAGAATAATTTAATTAAAATAACTACCGGAATTATATAATTACATTGATGTTGGAATCAAAGACATAAAAGCTGTTTACTGTTGGAAGATTAATAACTGATAAGCATAAAAGAAAGCAACAAAAAGGCACTGTTTGCTCTACTCAGTGCAAATGTATGCATGGAGTGCATATATATATGTATACATTCATAACAGCTCCTTATAATTGTACTGAAAGATCTGGCTCATATGAAACATGATACAGTCTAGAAACACAACTGCAAATGTATATATGGTGTGTATGCACCAAGAAAAGCTTGTCTTTTTGAAATATTTTTGTATGGAAATCAAACTTGATGATTTCACCACTCAGTACTAACCATAAAAATTAACTTAACTTTTGACTGTGCTTACTTGAAAATTCTTAGAAACCATCAAATCTAACATGGTTATAGAACATTACAAATATATATATATTAAAATATATTGTATCATATTATATTTTATGTAGTCTTTGGTTGTAGCTGGTCTGGTCTCTGGCCAGCAGGTCTGATAAGTCGCCTATATTGCTAAGAGCAAAAATAGACATGAAACCAACGGTAACTTTCTGACCGGCTATAACCAATTACTACATTAAATATTACTGCTCAAAAATACTTTTTTGAGTGTACCTTTTCACGAACTTATGAACAACTGACCAATTATATATATACATAAATAAATATGTATGTATGCAAATATTTTGAATAATATAATAACAACAACAATAATAATGATGATAGTGGTGAAAATATTAATAAGATATTTTTTAAAAATTAGTTTTATCACTGTTTGGTATTTTGTCATCTTTTTCTTGTTTCTTGGTAATTCCATTAGAGTCTATCTAACTGCTGTGGATTGGATACACAGAAGGTTATTATTAAAAAGTTTCCAAAGAAAGATTGTGTAAACATTCTTTTATTCCTTAATAGATACAACATGGAATTAATTGATAACAAACAACGTAAATAGAGGAAGAAAGGTCTTATGCTGGTAAAGACCTTTAAAATCATTATCTTCTCAGATGAATTCTCAAATGATGTCAACTATTCATTACAACGCTTGAAATCTTAATTTTATTATCTGGGCTATTCACAAAAGTTGTTAAAATTTATATCATTGCCTGTTAAAACCACAGCTTACATCTTTATGAAGGATGGCAAAATAACTCATTGATAAATTGTATATTTTGCATGCAGCAAGCATGAATCCTTGAATCAGGGAAATCAGAACAACAGCAACATGGTTGCAAAAAGGAAGAAGAGTTTCTCATGACAAGAGAATACTAGTGCATTGAATTAGTTATATTACTTTCAGAGGGCTACATTTGAATGAAATCAAATAATTGATGTAAGGGTAATGTCCCTGTTTGATTTTCTGTTTCTGAAGTAGAAATTCAAAACAACCAGCAGAAGTGTGATGAACTTCAGAAAAAAATAGTCTTAACAATAAAATATAATTGTCAAATATTTTTTTTAATCAAGGCTTTTCATATTAAATCACTATATAAATAGATTATTCAGTTTAACAAAATAGTTTTATCACAAGAGATATAATCTTGTAGTTTATCATTGTACTGCTACAAATTCAAGTTTTTGTTAAGTAAAGATTAATGACTGATGAGTTCAGATTTGGATGACTGAGAGATATAGTTGAATTAAGGAATTAAACTCCATAGACAAGTTTAAGATCTTCCAAACTCAAGTATGGTTTTCTCTGCTAAAAAATATTTCAATTGACTAACTGCACCATCCATGTGTCACCCAGCATTGATATGAAGAGTCAAGTTCAATATTTAAATAGATAATATCTGATGTTGTTCTTAAAAGAGCCCATTGTAACAAGCCAAGTGTAGGTAAGGTAGAAATACAAACCAGCTTATAGTTCCCATGTAGATAAGATGTATTGGTTGCCAAGTAATAACAAACATACAGGCCATAGAGCTGGCACTAGTGAACAGATAGATGTGCTACAGATTGCTACTGTTATAACTGTTGATATTAACACAGCCAAGCAAGTCGTTACAACTATGTTAAAACTTTAGGTAGGGTATCTAACCATAAAATACTGCAGAGCACATTGACTAAACCTCAAAGCTACAGGACATGTGTATGTGTGGGCATGAGTGCGTGTGTCTAGGGTATATATATGTACACATATATACATACATACATATATATGTATACACACACATACACAATGAATAAACAAGCAGTACTACATGTGTTGAGTTCTTTTTCTGAAGTTTGTACAACAAAGTCTATCCATCTATCTCTCAATTTATCTCTCTGTGTGTGCATGTATGTATGCATATGCATGTGTGTGTGAGTGTGTGTGTGTGTGTGTGTGTTTTACACAAACTAAGAAATTTGGAGTAGCAATACAGTCACTCATCAGCTTTGAATGAAGAATATCTATTATATATTCTTTTATTCATTTCCCCTATTTCTACATGCATTCACACATAAACACATAATCATCAATGTTTCATTGTTTTAATCTCTACTTTTCCAAGCAAAGTAATATTTTCCCATTTCTGGGCATGCTTTCATGGAAGATTGGAAATGAATTTTACCACTTGCATGACAGCGACACTTGCTTACAAATATGATGCAATGCCAAGACTAGTGGGGTGGGGCATAAACACACAACTCCATATACATACATACACACACATATAAAGAATGGGTTTTCTTCAGTTTCCATCTATGAAAGCCATGAGGCTTGATCAACCTGGAACTAGGCTGAAAGATACCTGTCTAAAGTGCTGTGTGCAATGGCAGTGAGCCCATAATTGTGCCAATGAGAAGCAAAACTTCTTAATTACACAATCATGCCTGCACAATACATGTACTGAATGAATAAATAAACTCTACAGTCAAATATTTAATTACTTGTTGCACTTCAATTTGCCATGATGAGTTCATTAGGAGTTAAACTGAAGTCTAACGGCTGCAATGACATTTACTTTATCAATATAATCATCTTGCTTTCTAGTTATAGAGTTCTCTATCAACTCTGAGTGATATTACCTTAAACAATAAACTAAGAACCCTTGTCATTTTACTATTTTTTTCTGCCTGCAGGGATTGGAAGGAGCTTATTGAGGTAGGTTTTCTACAGTTGGATGCCCTTCCTGCTGCAAACCCTTACTTGTTTTCAAATAAGGTAATATTTCCTCATGGCCAGTTATGTTTCAACAGAACAATGAAAATAAACAGTGTTCATTCACAAAAATAATGTCATGTCAAGACAAAGAGACAAAAATATACGCACACTCACACATGCATCAATCTACACGTACATA
Organism: Octopus sinensis; assembly: GCF_006345805.1. Taxonomy (NCBI): domain Eukaryota; kingdom Metazoa; phylum Mollusca; class Cephalopoda; order Octopoda; family Octopodidae; genus Octopus; species Octopus sinensis. The sequence continues at coordinate 36,033,100 of NC_043002.1, read as the reverse complement.
TTTATAAACAAACATACATATACACACACATATATTAACCATCTTCGCGTTTTTAACATGTTTTTTTTTAAATTTTTCACATTGTCTAGCGTCCTTGTTTTTTAAAGATATATTACGTATAAACAGAGCCTGAAAGATTGCTTGGAGATACATGGCATATAATTATGCTTAGTATCATAACAACATGAACTATTATCAGCTCTTTCAGTTGTGTATCAAATTGATATACATAAGTGTGTATGTGTGTGTGTCCTTACAGATATGCTCCATTTACGTGTAATGAAAAATTTAATGGAACTGAAGGATTAACTATTTACTAGATGTAAATAAAGCAATCTTATTTATGACAATCACTTCTTTAATCCAATTTTTTTTTTGTTGTGCTAATGGAAACAAGGCCTTATAACATTGTTTGTTGGTGCTGGCGTTGCTGCTACTATTACTACTGCTGCTGCTTGAGTTAAGATAGTTGTTTCTTAAATATTTATTAGGTATTTATTGATCCATTTTTTAAAAAAAATCCTATAATCTAAATTTGGGAAACAAGAGGGAGGGAAGAAAGAAGATGAATATTCATGCTTGAGCTTGTGTGTGTATGTAAATATGTGTGTCAATATACATATATATATATATATAAGAATATAGAAATATAGATACATATATATTTATATGTATACATGTGTATTTGTGTGTGTGTGTGTATATATATCAAGAGAAGGAGAGAGAGAGAGAGAGAAATAAAAGGAGGAAGTGAGGAAGAGGGAGTAAGAGAGAGTGTGAATGAATGAGTGAAAGATTGTTACAAGTTGGATTAAGAGATTGTGGAACATGACAGTTTAGAAGAGGAAGATCATTGATATTTTAATCTACTTACTGAAAAACCACTCCTTTGCTTCATAGTGACATTAAAATAAAACTATTCTGGTATACATATATACACTGAAAGCTTGGACTTGGTGATAATATCAACAGTTTTTCATTACTAAATTTGAAAATAGGATGATGATGATGATAATAATAATAATAAATTACCTCTAGTGATACTTACTTGGCGGTCTTTAGCTCAGTGTTTGTTACTGATGTGGCAAATGACTGCGTACCAAATGTGAATTGAGCCCCTGAAGTTTGAGGTTCAATCTTTGAGATAGTATAATCAGCTACTGTCATAGCAGTGATTCGATCAGCATCCAAGGTTTCACTTTCCGAGGTATGAGTAGCTCTGAGACTGGAAGGCGCATCGGAATTTTTATCAGGCTTATGAGCTTTACATGGCAATTCATCAACAGCACTCTCATCTAAAACCCCCCACAAAACACTTGTACCACTCATGTTGGGAGTTAATGAGTTGGTATCTATCGTTTCCAGGTTCAGGTTTTCAGAGCGCTGAATCAACGAGGCCTGTGTATCTGCATCTATAATGAGGTTATTGGGAGATGACGGAGAATCGACTGGTGGTGTTCCAGGACTTGATAATGAACTCACACTGGTTTTCTCATAATCTCTCAAATTAATTATAACCACACTATCATGAGGGTTTTTATAATCAGATGAAGACGACTGCAAGCTGCCTCCTAAGTTGTCCATAGATGACATGTAAAAATCATTGCCCCCTCCAAGAAGGCTATCAACCTGCGTTTGCAGCGTGTTCTGTGGTAAAATATCATTGGTGTCAACTGTTCCCAACAAAGAATCATTCACATCAGATATGTCTTGGAAACTCTGCAAACCATTTGTTGGAGTCAACTGAAAGGCAGTATCTGAACCAGATACTGTAATAAACTCAGGAGTTGCTACCAATCCTGATGACACTGGATTTGCTCGATTTCCTAGTGACTCTGAAAAATTCAAATGCAAACTAATAATTTATCAAAAATTAGAAACATTATCATTCGCTATATTTTAAATATATATCTTTTTTTGAATTGTTTTGTTATGTTTCGGGGACTTTTTTTATTTCGTCTTACACCATGAAAAAAATATAAGTTTTTCTTCTCTAATGAGTGTAATTGAATAAGCCTTACCTGAAGCTTCTGAAGTTTTATTCAGGGAACGTTCAAAAGTTAGGCTTTCTGATATGAAAGGCAGATGACAATCTGAAAATATATCAAAGAAGAGAAAGGGGAAAAAAACATCACGGAAATCTAAGATTTAACTAAAGGAAGAGAACAACAAAACATTATAATACAAGATTGCCAATTAATCACTAAAGACTCATCTAAAACATTTACAATATAGGGAGAAGCTATTCAGCAGATTTTGTATAAATCCTAAAAATTTTACCAAAGTATGAAATCTTATTATAGAAAAATGAAGGTGATGATGATAATAGTAATGATAATATATAATCTTTTCTTCTATAGGCACAAGGCCTGATTTTTTTTAAGCAGCGGGAGCTAGTCAATTGCACCAACCACAGCAATTTTGAAGGGAATGTATTAGTTGATACTACTGACCCTGGTTCAAGACCTGTACTTTACCTTTTTTGACTCCAGAAGGATGACAGACAGTTGATCCCAACAGGATTTAAAACGAAAGGACAAAAATTCTTAAGATCATAAAGTTGGTAGAATTGGGTTTAATAATTGACCTTAGTACTTGAATGATTTTATATTTTATTGGATTCACAGCTTTAGATTAAATTTTTGTCACTCAAACTTCTAACTTTTGAGTTCTTTATTCTAAGTGACCTCACCATGTTCCTTTGAACTTGTCACTGCAAAGAATACACATACCCATTCATGCGCACACACACACACATATACACACACCCATTCATACACACACACATACATATATATTCACACATAAATATCTATATGCACACGTTTGTACATAGATACGCACATACATGCACACACACACACACACACACACACATATCTACATACAAATACATACACATTTTCATAATTTTTGGATAAATGTTCTAATGACAATTCCAATTGCATGAGATAGTGTTGGAATAGGTTGAGTAATCAAAAAGTGTACTAGCAGTTAGTTCCTATAAAAGAGGCTTCACCTCTTCTGATGCTTCACAGAAATTTACTTCCATAGAGCTATGGTAAAACATAAGCTGCCTTTAACATTGTTGATGGAAAAGCTGAAAGTATCAAAAACTCGCTGTTACATTATGCAGCATGATTCTGTGAATCCCTATCGTTTATGCATGCCAACTTATAACTGCCGTCAGCGTCTAACTTGCACATAATCTTTGCCTAATCTTCTGCATGTTGTTCTAATTTCAGTATATGCACTACTGAATATCTCTAAAATCACATCTCATTATCTTAAGCAAGAGAAGGAATTCATTCATTCATTTCTATGTCTGTTATACTGTGCTAGCATGGTTTCAACAAATATATATTATCAAGGCTCTGTTTTACAACTGCATACTCTTTAGTCATTAACCCTTACCTGTTTTTGAAGTAAGCAAGTAAGGGTTCTCTTATTTCACATTTCTTTGAAAAAGCAGTGCCAGCAAAATTTGTTGATAGTGGAAATGACAACAATGCCACTGCATGCAGCACAGCAATTTTCAGAAACACAAATGTAATCTAACACATAAACACATGTGCATGCAGACACCCCACCACCTACATACACATGCCCACATAGCTACACAAACACACATACATACCCATACATTCAGTCTCCATCTACTAAATTCACTCACATGGCATCAGTCAGCCCAAGGTTATAAGAAGACACTTGCCCAAGGTGTTGCACACGATGGGACTGAACTCAAAACTATGTGGTTGCAAAGCAACCTTCTTGACCAAACAGCCATGCTTGCACCCAAGTCTGAATTAAAGAAGGAATAGTCATGGCTGGAATAACTTTGATCATAGGTCCCCTAGCAAAGCTAAAAGAAAGGATACATTGCAAGATATAATTCTGAATATATGATGTAATATGTCTGAATAAAAGACAAGACAGACATGGCTGACATGATTATGTCATAGGTCTGCTGTATCTGGTCTCATTTACTGCTAAAGAACACAACCTACTCCTAATTCTTCTTAGTGATTTCCCAGAGAAATGACAAGTTTTGAGTTACAATTCTATGGTGCTGAATCAGTATATTTAACTAATGCTATAGACTATTTTTGGCACTACTGCACTAAATAGTACCAGACAAATAAGCATGCCAGTACCATTTTTGTTCCTATACTACATTTAAGCAGTTTAACATTTTATCAACATCAACAACTTCAAACACACACACATAACATATAAAACAGAGTAGCACTTACATACTTCAACTACTAGTAAATTAAGGTGGCAGTAGCAGTGGTGATAGAAGAGTAGTAATGGAAGTTGTGCTTGTAACAGTGTGTGGTGGTGGGTGGGGAGGCACAAAACAAAAGAAGACTGAAAATAGTTTTTCAACTAAATAAATAAATATATAGATAAATAATAGCCAGGCTAAAATAGAATGTATTTTTAAACGGCAGTCTGTAGATTGCGCAAGGTCACTCTAACTGGGTATATTTTTATGTACTCAGTTAGGTTATATTGTAGAAAGTTGCACATGGTGAACTTAGATACATCATACACTACATTATCCGAGAGTAAAAATAGTTTACTGTTGGTTTTCATCACTGTTGTTGCTGTTTTAACCCTTTTATATCTTGTGTTTTCGATATGATGGGTAGGATAATTCTTCCAATTCATAAATGTTCTTGAAGTGCTGACGGAGTTGTTTCATAGTTGGGTGACCCATGTAATATATTATTATAGCTTAACCCAAGGTTAGCTGTGATTGGATAGACCTATGACCAAAGGCATTCCAGTACTCACCATTCTGTTTTTTTCCTATGTACAACAATTCACCAAGAATTACATTACCCAATATGTGGTATTTTCCTCAGACAGTTATGTGTGATTTGAGTGAGATCTGGCTACCACATTTAGCATACTGAATGACTATACAGATCCTGCCTCATTCTTTTTATCTATTTTTTGATTAGTTAATATGTGAAGAAATAAGCTTACATAAACTGAGTGAAGATCCTTCAACACAATTGTTGTGTTTACTTTTTTTTACATTTGTTATACAGTCTCTGAAGATTTGATGATATAACTTGTTTATTAGGTATTTCTTTACATGACATATTATTGTTAATGAAATATGTGTAAGAATACACTGAATAAATGTAAAAATTTATCTCCATAATTGTTGTATATATTATATACCATATTTTCCAGTGTATAAGCTGCTATTTTTTACCTGGGAAATTTAAGTGTGCAGCTTATAGAAAAGTGCACCTAATGTGTGTATTTTTTACAAGTTTCAGGAGGAAAATAATTTGTGTATGGAGATCAACTGATTCCACTGATTTTTTCAGAGGAAAGGAAGGTCGGTGAACAATGTGAAAAACTACTGCTATAGTAATTTGGTGCCTGAAAGAAAACAAAGCATATTTGTTTTGTTTTACTTTCATGCTTTGATAATATTATTTTTAATCTAATAAAGATTTTAATATTGACGAAATGTGTTTGTTGTTGATTATAGTAAGATAAAATCGTAACAATATGATGTTGAACTAGTGTGTGTGCATTATAATTGGCATAATGACCCTCCCAAAACACAACAATATACATAAATGTATACATACATATCTATTCTCTTCTCTCTATCTATTTACCCCTACCAGTACATTCTCAAAATTTCATTCACACTACAAGACCCCTTTGAACGAACAACACATGGAATTTATGCAGAGAATGTATGTTGATAGGAAAGCAACAAAGTGAGCATGGTCTGCTGGATGAGTAATGTTAGTGTGCATGAATGATGAGGCACTGATAAGGAAAGAGTAAAATTAGGTGAAAAAGAAATCAGCTGTAGTGTGCAATAGATATGGCTATGCTGGTGTAGACATGTAATACAGAATTGTTTTAATGGTTACATAAGGCATATCAGATCATGTAGAAAGACTATGCCTAAAGAAAAAATTGATGAGATGGTCATTGCTAGAATATATTTGATCATAGGTCAGTGAAATCATGGCTGCCCTAGGGATAAGCAGCAATAACAGTCATCCATACTAATGTGGCAAATGAATGTAAAACAGAGAAAAATATGCCAAAGTTTTCTTTCTTATTTTCTTTTTCTTTCTTTTATTTTGTAAGTACCATACTTTTTATCAGCTACTGTTTGTCAAAAGGATTGCCAGATTATAGCTGGCAAATGAAATCAATGAGAAGTATCAATCCAGTTCTTAGCAATCACTATGTGTTTTTGTTGTTTCCTTAAGTTTTTATTACCAAACTCCTTGATATCCTTCAACCAAATGTTCACCATTAAGCTAAGTTTCAACTCTGCAACTTCTATTATTAATACAATAATCCCAGTTGCTTTGAACTTGTCAACACTTGAATATTTTTTCTGCCTCATTCCCCCCCCCCATCCTCCCTTAAACTCTGCTTTACCACTTTCTTTTCGCTATGGAACATACAGTAAACAAACTGCAGCTAACATGTATTCACGATGTGGCTTTAATTTTACAGGTGGTAACTACTGTAAAATCTCTACTGTGTAATTAACTTAGTGTTACCATACTTAAGAAAGGAAGCATTAAAAGGTTAACTAGAAATAATTATGTTGAGAGGAAAAAAAGAAATTTTAATTAGTCAATTTCATTATTTTGGCAAGTACAAGAGAAAACTAGGCAGTTATTGGTCTTATGACATCATTATACTTAGTGGTGAAATAGTAAAGAATAATTGTTTAGAGGAGATGCTTTCCTGAATTATTTATCCTCAACCATATAGCTTAGAGCTGTTATTTTGTCACTAGCCTGGAGTTAACTAAACTAACTAAAGTTTACATATTCACTTCAGTTATATCATGATAAATCAGTCACATAACTCCACCTCTCTCTCTTTGTCTTGTTTGTGAACATGACATACATACAATGAACAGCTAACAACAAATTAACATTTTTGGCATATTTTAGATTTTATCCTGTTCTATGGTTTTATATCAATTTAGTTTATTGGAGCAACTATATTCACAGTTGGTTGCCTTTTCTACATCAGTGATAAGACATTGAACTCAACTGTAAATAGCTGATTGTAAAATAAGAATTAGTTACTCTGTAGAATAGTGCTTCTCAAAGTGAAAGACATTGTTCCCATGCAGGAGTGGGGAGTCTAGAAAACTTGGTATGCTACTGTGAACAGAGGGGACAGAAGGTGAGAGCAATAGATGTGTCAGCATAGTTTTCAGGTCTTTGTTTTCTATATAAATCTTAGCATTAAAAAAAAATTATATGCAATTTAATGATAAACTGTTTGTTAGCCATAAACACATCAACAATAATATTAATGGTTTTAAATTTTGACACAAGGCTAACGTGGAGGTGGGGTGGTGCAGGGGCTAGTTGATAACATCAATCTCAGTGTTCAGCTGGTGCTTATTTTACTGACCCTGAAAAAATCAAAAGTTAAGTTTGCCTTGGTGGAATTTGAACTCAGAACATAAAAAGCTGGAAAACATCAATAATAATATCAATAGATATCAAAACGTTGTGGTGTTGTGGTAAGTAGTCGCCCACATCAAATTTGTAACCAGAAGTAATTATGCTGGCCTGATATTACATACATGGTGTGATCAATAAGTATTCGGACTGTGCCATTGTAGTGAACTTACTTATCACAGATTGACTTTGAACTCTGCTGTGCATGCACACTAAGTTTTAACGTTCTAGCTCACTTCACTTGTGTACAACAATGCTTGGAAGGAATGTGTGTAGCGTGTGATCGTTGTACTGACCATGACAGAAAGATGAGCAGAGAATCTGCATCAAATTTTGCCAAAAGCTTGGCAATACCAGCCTAGAGGCCTACACAAAGTTTTCAAAAAGTTTTCATTGTTCTCAACACAATCAAGGAGATCTTGCACAACTGAAACCCGAGTGTCTTTTTGGTCAGCTGAAAGCAGTTTTGGCACAAACTTGGCAGACAAACATTTCATACCCAAATCTTCATTGATAATGGACTGAACTGAACTGTAACTAATTTGCACATCCTCTGATAACTCATGAATGATAATTCAACAATTTCTCCTCACAGCTGCACACACATCTGCAATGCTTTTCTCAGTTCTGCTGGTTGTGAGTTTCCCAGAACATTCATCAATATCGACATTTTTCAGCCATCTTGGAAATGTCTGAACCACTTGTACACTAGTGTGTGACTCATACACTCCTCTCCATACAATTCTGCAACTTTGCGTAGGCCTCTGAGCAGGCATCGCCATGATAACTTTCTCTGTCATGGTCAAAGCGATGATTGCACACTACACACCTTCCTTACAAGCATTACTGTAAACAATGGCAGTGAGGTAGACCGTTAAAATTTAGTGCACATGCACAGCAGAGTTCAAGATCAATCTTTGCTAAATGGCTTCACTTTGCATGCTCTAGCTTCATTACTATGGCAACAGTCCGGATACTTATTGATCAGACCTTGTATATACACATTAAAAATGGTATGAAATGATGTTGCATCATAGCATGGAGACATTGAAAGAGAGTTGGTGAAAGAAAAGGTAAGATAATTAAAACAGTTCTAGAATATCAGCACCCTTGTAACACTGCCAAATTATTTGTTTTTTGGGCTTTTTTACTAGCTTGTACTGAGTTCATCTTCTGTTGGTATGGCCAACAGAGGAGTTAGAGATCTACAAATTTAACTTAACTCAAGATATACCACATGATAACGAAGTCTTCAGTTGTGCCCCTATAAACCAATGAGCTAGGAGACTCACAATCAATAACGTTATATATATATAGAGCTAATAAGGGCGCCTCTACACAGTCTCTCAACCTGCTAGGAACATTAAAGCAAATATCTCTCAAATCACACCATAATACCTTGAGAAAGGTTATATGCAATGTCTTTTCTGAAATGGAACTGACCGTGACATAAACAACAACAACAAGAACAAAGTAGAAGTGATGTAGCAGACTGTATAAGGCTAGTAGAGTTGTGTACTTTGTCTAATTTTCTAAATACAATGGCTAAAGCATGGTTAGAAACCCTGACACATTTCCTCCTCCCCCCACTCCTACTACTACTACCACCACCACCTCTTCCTCCTCTTAATACTACTACTAACCATATAAAAGTGAAATAAAAATTGTGTGTGTGCGCATGGGATGTTTTCAACTAAATAACTGAACAGCTATTGAAAAACTTGTGTGGTTACATTATCTGTTAGAAGTAGCAGCCAAATCTCCCTAAAATCACAACCTGTCATCTTTAACACTTTTGAATTTAAAATGTAAACACTTTAATAGTGGCTGTTTTTGGATGGGTTGATTTTGAGAGTTAAAAAGAAAGAACTCCTTGGGTAATGCAATCAACTCTAGATACCCCAAATCTGAATAAAAGATAGGATGGTCATGACAGGAGTGCTTTTGATCATAGGTTACCTCAATCAAGGATGACAGAGGGCTGCACAACAACAACAATTAAATAGACTGAAGAGATTAATTTACTGTATCTATGGACACACAGTAATTAACTCATGACTTAATACTTTAACCTAGTAACTAATGAATTATACAGACAAAAATTAATATTATCGACATGATTAAATTCTATTGAAATAGTTTTAATAGATTGAAATAAATAAATAAATAAAAGCTTTCCTTTATATAAATATTCGAATAATTATTTTCTTTCTTTAATTACATTTATGACATTTTGTGTGAAATTACGTAAGACAGAAAAGAAAACTGGAAAAGTAGAACTTCAAATGGTGCAATTTAAATTAATATTAGATCTACAGTTATTTTAGCTCCTAATGAATAGATAAATTACAAAAATGTTAAAGAGGTGACATACATATATAATGATATGTTTTCTTATTTTGCTGGCCCAAATAAAAGGTCACAGGTTGTGGTTAATTTATAATGGAAAAATAAACAAAAGCTATTTTATCTGTAGAAATTGATAATAGACCAAAGTGAGTAATAAATTAAGCAATGCTATCAAATTAAAATACATAAATTAGTGATTAATATGAATCACACATTTTGAGAATATTTGTGTAAAGGAGGTTCTAAAATAGCAGTTGAGATAGAAATTAGTAAATTATTTAATTCACAAAATATAATTAATGCCTCCTGAGATGAGAAAGATAAATAAATGAAGTAGCTGCCTGAGTGCTACAAGAAAGAATGGTTATTTATAAACAAATAGTACAAATGTAGTCAGTGTATAGGAGGATAGCTAAAGTGCTGATCATGTGACTGACAGTTCATGTGTTCAAACCAGAACCATTGCACTGTGCTCCTAAACACAGGTAACTTAATTGCCAGCTACATGCAGTCTGACTAAAAACAATTTAAACCAAAAACTAAAAGAAAAAGAGAAAACTTTATGTGCAAGCAACTGGTTCCCTACATACTCATTCACTCTATTAGAAATAGTAGCCAAATCTCTCTCAACTCATTCACTACCATCTCAAAAAAGGTAAGATATATTGCATAGTATAGTCATCAATACACTATCTAATTGAGCAGACTGATGGCTATGACTGGAATGACTTTCTTCATAAGTCTTCTTAACCAAATCTGATCAGGGGCTACACATCAACTATGCAGATGTCATATGTCTACTCAAACAAACCTGACCTAGGGCTACACAACAACTGGTATAATAATACTAGCTACAGCATCAACAAGTCTGTGAGGGAATATCTATACTGTTGCTCAACTAGCTAGAAATAGTAGTCAAATCTCCCTTAGACTACATTATTGTATTAGATAAAGAATAATACAAATTGGACAATGCAACTCTTAGACAAACATGAAAGAGAGAATGGTCATGGCTAGAATGCCTTTAATCTTAGATTTGCATCATAGTGTACCTTGAACTACATAATCCAATGTATCTCATTTTTGTTAACTATATAGAAGGCGGCGAGCTGGCAGAAACGTTAGCACGCCAGGTGAAATGCGTAGCCGTACTTCATCTGCCGTTACGTTCTGAGTTCAAATTCTGCTGAGATCGACTTTGCCTTTCATCCTTTCAGGGTCGATAAATTAAGTACCAGTTACGCACTGGGGTCGATGTAATCGACTTAATCTGTTTATCTGTCCTTGTTTGTCCCCTCTGTGTTTAGCCCCTTGTGGGTAGTAAAGAAATATATATAGAGGTTCCCACATTGGTTCATTGACTTTAGAAGGATGAAATTATTTATGAATTCCCATATCATCCTTGTATTGGAAAGCATGCTAATTATCTTTGTACTATTGTAATGGCCCTACTGCGTTTTGAACCATAACTCTCAGATTTACTCAGCTTGGAACCACAACCTACTGTATCACCAGCAAAGGAAAAGAGTTGCCATAAAAGGTATTAATACCTATGTGAATATGCCTTGAACAATCAACATTGGTCAACTTATAGTTAATGCCATGAACTTCAAAAGAAGCATGCAATTTTTCCTGCCAAATAGTTTTCCCCAGAGTTCTGGAAAATGTGGCATACAGTTATAAAAAGCTAGCAGACTCAAACTCAGACTCAGACCTGAGAGCCACACAACTGTCTAAACAAATCTGTTACTTTGATCAGTGAATTGGTCTCTTGCCTTCTTTCACTCTTTCATATTTAACATGCTTATGTTGTATTTGACAAAAGGCACTAACCTTAAATTGTAGTATTGAATAACACACAGATTATTTGCTGTGGTTTGAATTCCTTCTATTTAGTTCATCTTCAGTGGCTATGCCCTACCTTCATAATATCATCAAGCATGCTGAATTACAGAAGACTTCTAACAATTATATTTGCTATTTTATGAATGTTATTCCATTGAATTATTTATATGTATACATGAAATAATGTCGGTTAATAAAATATGAAAGCTCAAATAAATATAAGCGTGATCATAGTCATCTTCACATGCAACCTACCTAGACAGTAAACTACCAGTGAAGAATATATGACTAACCACCACCATAAAGTACCATTTGGATTATAGTTTTGTTACTGTTGAAGTATGTAATGCTATACAATTAAGCACACAATAATGGATTACTTTGTGAGTTCATTACATATCTATATAGGGTAGGCTGCAAATGAATTTCTGAATGACATCAACAGCAACTACCATTAAGAGCCAAAGAAGGAGCTTTATGGGGTTACTTGACCTGGTAAAAATAGCAACCAAATTCCCTCAAATTACATCTGTACTGTTTTAAGTAAAGTGGGGAACAGACGCATTAGAGAATAGAACTTTAAATGCTCTTAAAGAGATAGGACAGCTGGAGTACATTTGATAATAGGTCTGCTTAGACAGAGCTGAGTTGGAAGTAAGCAACAATAACTATTACAAATATTCCCACTTGACTGAATCATAATCTTACAGTTGTTACTGCTGCTAATTAGAGCAAATACAAATTTTTTTAGTTAAACATGACCAATAATTAAATTTTTGTCTCCTAATGGTAACAACACTCTGAGGTTTTACTGACAGAAGAATTAGAAATGCTCTGCTCTTCCTTGCGATAAACCAATTTATTTCAATATTGGGTTTTTTAGAGTCATTATTTGCTGACACAGACTGTCACTAGTTTCCTTGGATCCTGTTATTTACAGATTATACTTGATTCTATTGATGATAATATTCTTTTATCCTACAGATTATTGTATCCTTTTATCCTTATCTTTTTAAGGAGGCATCTGTATATTCTACCTGGTTTCTCAACAGCTTCCAGAGACTTATAATCAGCCAGTGATCTTTCAGGTCTAGAATTCACAGAACACTGATAAATCATATAACACTTTCACCAGAATTACTATCACCTGCTATTACAGTTTCTGATCAGAATGAGTAACAGTTACTGAGGCGTCATTATTTCAATGTTTCATGCTTATCTCAGTTGGTGCTCACCATATCTGGCAGGTGGAATACATTATGATTGATGCCTGAACTTAAAACAGTTATGTTTTCTAAACATGATACTAAATCTATCATTGGTTTAAGCTAATTTTTTTTGTCTTGTTTTCATTTTTTTCACCACCACCTTCCTTCAATGAAACAATAGATTTTTACTAAAAAGTTTGATAATATATTCTCCCTGCCACCACACATACTTAAATAGCTGATATATCTACAATTTATAAGCAATAATCACATACACACATATGCTTATGTGTGTGTGTGTGTGTGTGTGTGTATACATATACATCATATACACATAAACACACATACATGGTGATCAGTTAAAATACAAGGTTAAAGGCAATGTTTATAATACTTAAATCAAAATGGTCAAAGTATTTGACCTTATGTGGTATTTACACAAAAATACTCTATTCCTTATAAATATTTATAAAATATCATTTGAGAGATTCATTTCCATCATATTAATCTCTACATTTTATTTCTCAAAACATTTCTTCTCACATTCTCTCTCTCTCTCTCACTCTCTTACTTTTTGAAACACAAATGTAAACCAACGACATACAGTCAAGTCAACTCTGTTATTAATATGGTATAGCAGTGTCGTACTCTGTACAAAAATAAAGAAATCTTCTTGAATGGTAAACCTTTCAACTTATACCTACTTCTTCCCATGAAAACTAAGGGACCCTCTACATGATCACTCAAAATAGTAGCTAAATATCACTCAAATGTCTTTCTACAGAGAGTTGGCCTCTCATCATAGGCCTGCTCTATCAGGACTTACCCTAGGACTAAACAATTACAAGAACACTTCAGTTTGAGGGGGTCACTGCAAGATCAAGGAGCAATATTTCATTCCCTAGTGTAAACATGATGTATAAACCAGAACGGGAAGCTAATATTCAGTACAAACGCACACACACAATGATACTTATGAGTACCTCTAATAGAAAATGAACTCAATACATCTGTAAAGTATATATTTTTATTGAGGAAATTGAAGGTACACATCCTGAACCAACTTATAATAAAAAAATTTTTAATTTTTATTATTATAACTGCTTGATGATTCCCAGCTGAGATGAAACTGGTTAGTTGCTGTGAAAAATTGTACCTTAAGTTTCCTCAATACATACGTATACAAGTGCACATGCACACATACACATATGACTTGTACTGCTATAAAAGCTGGTTACTTGACCACTGGAGACAGTGAATGGATAAAGTCATTAGAGCATTGGGTAGTAGGTCCTGCTATATTTGCTATGACTCCCTGCAATCTGAGTTCAAATACTATTGAGGCCAACTTTGTCTTTCATGCCTTCAAGGCCAGTAAAAAAGTACCAGTCAAAGGTGTTGAACTGTAGAACTGTTAAAGGGTCAGGCAAGTTGCCTTACAGTATCTATTCTGGCTCATGCCTTTCTGACAGCAAAGCCTGTGATGACACTAATAACAAGCTGTATTGGTTTAAGTCATTGGTGTTCTCTTGGTTAAATATAAGTAATGTGGAGAAGGGGAGACTTGCATACTGGAGTACTGCCAGTCTATTTCAAAAACTTTTGTCCAGGCCTGCACATGTATGTACAGATACATCATTAACCTTGATTGGTGCACACCATCTCACACACATGCTGCCACTACCTCACCAGCTCTGCCTTTATCAACCAGCTGAAGAAACAAGATAATTTGTAGAAACTCTGCATAGTCCCAGAATCGTAAGGTAAGTTACCATATCTGTTTGGTATAGACTAACATTTTTCAATTCCATTTCATATCTGTCTCATAGGCAACAGTTAGACCTCTGAAATCTTTTAGTTTCCTATAGATTTACATCTAGAAAGAGAGTGTATTAAAAATATTCCTCAACCACTTTAAAATAAAATTCTTAAAAGCCAAGACTCCAAGAGTAAAATTTTCCATTGTTTACTAAACAATACTTCACACTAGTACAAAAGAAAGTCTTCCTACTTGCATGATTTTTCTTGCTTTTCCTTGATTGGCTTACACAAAGACAGCTATTGGAAGGCTACACAGCATTTATTGCACTACTTGAAGATCTCCCAATAGAATGAAACAAGTGTACACTTGTTGCAGTCAGTAACTTACTAATATGTGTGTGTGTATGTTGTATCTGTAACTGACAGTATTAATTATATCTGACAATTGCAACTCACATGATCCATCTCAGACTTAGAGTCTCTAATGACACAATAATCTTTCTAAGAAAACTGTCAATAATTCTCTTGAGATTCTAAGGTGCAAGTTAACTAAGACAATGATACCCTGTAGGCTCAGTCATACCAAACCAGCATTTATTGTAAGGAGAGGATGAAATAAATAACTGAAGGAATGGATGGAAAAGACTGGAATAAAAACAGAAGTAAATCAGAAAGAAAGAAAGAAAGAAAAAGGAAGAGATATGAGTAAACAGAGAGAATAAAAGGAAGAGAGGGAAACAGAATAAAAAGAAGGAAGTAAAGGCACATGGAAAGGAAAAAGGCATGATTTGAAATGACATGAAGAAGAAAGGAGAGGAAAAATAATGAAGTTACAGAAATAAATTGTTGGTTCATGGTATTTACCAAAGAAGATTCCATTGAAAGCAAAAGGAAAATGCAAGAAAATAAAATAAAGAAACGATCCATTGAGCTGGGGAAGATGGCTGGTGGGGAGTTAGGAATTTAGCTTCATTGTTTTACTGACAATTGTAAGGAAATTATCCTCCTATAAAGGGTTCTCATTGTCATGTAATGTAGTGCATTGATGACATAGCAGTTCATTGATGACATGGCAATGAAAGTTTTCCTGATTAAGCATAAAATCTCTAGATATCTTGACACTCTTGTTCAACAAATTCGTATTATTGTCCATCCGTTGCATTTTTTGCATGCTTCTTGATCTATTATCCTCAACTCTTCCTTTCATGATAATAATGTTTTCCAGACCTCTGCTTCTTTGAATATAGCCATAATAGTTGAGCTTTTGTTTTTTCAAAATGTTCAGGAATTGTCTTTCACCTACTTGTTTATAACAAACATTTATTGTCTGATGATCCTTGTAAGAAACTCATAAGATTCTCCTATACACCTACAATTCAAATGCTTTGATTATATTCTCTTCAAATTTGTTCAGAGTCCATGCTTTGCAGCTATAAATGTCAGTTGGCCAAATGAGCACTCACTCTAGCCTTGTTTTTAGTTTGGTTGGGACACTTTTGCTTCTCCAGAGGTTATTAACTTTTCCCATGGACAGTGTTACCATGGTTAGCCATGCCCTAATTTCTTTCTTACATGTGATTTCATCAGAGATTTGGGCTCCAAACTTGTATAAAGGATACCACTCTAGTTATGTGTGTGTATCTTGTATATAGAATACTAATTGAATCTTAGCTAGTCAAGACTAACATTGAAAATATTCTGGCCAAACCAAATAACTACAACAACACCAACAGTAACAACAATAATAAGAGGGAACTTCTACATCAACACTTGACCTGCTAGATACAACAGCTAAATCTCTTTCTCATGGTCACATTAGATAAAGGTGGGATGCCTATGGTTGGAATGCCTTTGATCTTTGGTAGGGCTGAACTGGTGATAATAAACTGGATATAGTGGTGGTGGACAAGGTGCACCATATATGCTATATAACTAATATTGCATCCCCTTCTGACTCACAAATAGTCAAGAAGGAAGGCGAAAAGATAGATAAATACAACCCTCTTAAGTACAAAATAGCCCAGCTATGGAAAATGGAGAAGGTCAAGATAGTGCCAATTATTGCTGGGTTCTTGGGAACAGTACCAGAAGGCAACAAGGGGAATATAAAGAAATTGAAATAAAGTGCCTAGTAGAACTGTTACAAAAGGTTTGCCTCCTTGGTACAGCCAGAATAATCAGGAAAGTATTAGCTAACTGAAAAGGTCAGATAGTATGGTACTGTAGGCTGCAGGTAGCAAGCCCACTATGAGTTCCAACAAAACCTGTGATAAAGAAAAATGATAATAATAATTCTTTCTTTTTTTTTTTTTTTGCTACAAGGGTAATGGATGAAGAACACTGCAAGAGTAAATTGCAAAAAAGAAGAGAAAGAAAAACAGAAGTATGTATGTTTTACAATAATAGCTTTAACAGTTCAATAAAAGAAAAAAAAACAATAGGTATTGTTACTAACCAGAGTTATCACCATTGGAAGCTCTCATGATAACTGCAACTAGGATATCTGAAAAAGACAAAAAGAAAATAAATGAATAAATAAATAAATAAATAAATAAATAAATAAATACAGACATATATATGAATGCAGAAGCTAGCTATCTCTTGAGCATATGCATGTGCATGTATGTCTAATTACTGAAACAAATATAAAATAATAATAATAATGATAATATATATATATATATATATTATGTATTGGCTTATGTTTTTCATTGTTTGATTTGCCTAATAGTGGTTTTATCTCTAATTTAATATAATATAATATAATATATTTATACTATAAAATTGGATTTAATCCTAAATCTGATTTTTCCCTGTAAGTTTGGATTTATTCCCTAATATTTTATTATATATATATTATGTCATCATCACTTAATGTGCTATTTTCCATGCAGGCATGGATTGGACAGTTTAAGAAGAGCAGATGGGTGTGAGGGTTCCACCAGGTTCTGTTTCTGCTTTAACATTACAGTTGAATACCTTTCCTAATGCCAACCACTTAACAGAGTGTACTGGGTGCTTTTTTTACATGACACATAAGATAAGACCTCTCAACAGAGTTGCATATAGACTGTAGTGAAAAACTATGATAGAGGGAGAGGAGAAGGTATCGTGCTGATGAAGTGAATACATGGTTTGCCCACCGGGGAAATTGAGAGAGAGAAAGAAAGAGATGTGAGGTCCAGGTACAATGTGATTATGAGGCAGAATAAGAATGAGTACCAATTAGCGACAGGTTAGTGAAGAATTTCATTTGACAATGATGAAAATAATAATTATGAAAATCATGTGGAGTATGATAATGATAGTAACTACGATCATGGCAGCAATGCGGATGGTGATAACAGAGACAAAGACAATAATGTTAATGACAGTGGTGATGCTGATGCTAATGACGATGATTTTACTGATGGCAATGATTATGAAAAGGATTTTCCCTTGACAACAGAAACGATCTTGTGTATACATAAGTAAAACTATCACTTTTAGCAATTTCTGCTAGACACAACACAAGGAAGCAAGCTTCATAAAAAGAGATAATTTCATTTATCTCATTTGTTTTTCTTAAGATGTTGCCAACAGCAGTACTAGCAACAGCAGTAGCCTACTGGCGATAAATCAGGAATGATCTGATCTGCCAAAAATTCAATTTTCTCCTCAGAATTTTCTGCACTGCTACATTTGTTTTATTTTATTTATTTATTTGTTTTGGTCTTGTCGCACACACTAATGCCTATCTATACATATTTTCAAACATGCATTTACAGGCACCCCTGTAAACATGCATTTAACATGCCTACACTACCAAACACATACACAGACACAAAATGCCGAATTAATGACATTTGGAGTTGCAGGTCAGATATCTTTTACATTGTGCTACTGAAGTGCATTAGACAGATGTTTTGCAACTATATTATGAGGCTGTACAAAAATATATTGCTGAATTATTTAAATAAGAATCATTGCATATGGAATAAAATTAATTAAAAATAAGAGGTTATTAATTCTAGAAATCAATATAGAATGTATATAAGTATTATATTCTTTTATTCTTTTACTTGTTTCAGTGATTTGACTGCAGCCATGATGGAGCACTGCCTTTAGTCGAACAAATTGGCCCCAGGACTCATTCTTTGTAAGCCTAATACTTATTCTATTGGTCACTTTTGCCAAACTGCTAAGTTACATGGATGTAAACACACCAACCTAGGTTGTAAAGTGATGGTGGGGAACAAACACAGACATATACATCATCATCATCATGGTTCGACCGTGGTCGAGACAATGGAATTTACCATGCTACGCCAGACTTCATGGCATTTCATGGCATTACGGCGGTCCTGTTGCTGGATGCCTGTATCCCTGGAGATTACATCAGGGTAGGAGAGTGTGCGCCCTATGGTATTGCGAGTAGATGGCTTCCAGAGGAGAAGACTAGAAATTACCTCTTTTTCAGCTCTACAACAATGTCCAGCAAACTGGACTCTCCTACTTTTCACAAGAGATGACACAGGTGGTAATTTCCCATATATTTGCATTTTGGTTGGATGGCGCTTCCACGAGAGATTTTGAGCTCTCATAAGGAGGCGAGTGTAGGTTCCATCCAACCGCCTCTCAAGCTTCTTTGATAACGTCCAGGTTTCTGAGCCATATAGTAGAATTGGTTCGACTGTGGCTTTGAAGATTTCAAGTTTGAAGTCTCTACTTAGATTTGATGACCAGATCTTATGCATGTCATTACAGGCTGACCAGGCCATACCCTTTCTAGTTAGAAAGTCTTTTCCAGATGATGATATGTATGACCCAAGATATTTGTAATCAGAAGCCATATTTAAGGGCACATTGTTGAGAGTATGGATGATGCAATCACTGTTGGACAGGCACTTGTTTATGTATTCAGTCTTGGCCTCATTGAGGTAAAGACCTACACAATTTGAGGCTTGTTCAAGAGATTGTAAAAGAGACTGGGCATTGGAGAGAGAATCACTGATAAGAGCGATGTCGTCAGCAAATTGTTGGTTTGAAGTGTTTTAGTAAATCAAAATCAACTACAGTACTTATTCTGTCTCTTTTGCATTGAACTGCTACATTACAGGGATGTAAACTAACCAATACTGATTGTCAAGTAGTGAGACACAAGCAAACACACACGCACAAAACATGCTTCAGTACAATTTCCATCTTCAAAATTCATTTATCGTGCACTGGTCAGCTGTAAGAGATACCTACCTAAGGCATCACACAAGTGGGATTGAACCTTGAAAGCATGTGGTTGTAAAATTATCTCCTGAACCACAAACCTGCACACCTGTGTGTGTGCGTGCATGCATGAGTGTGTGTGTGTCCGTGTGCATGCATCTGTATCTTTTTTTTATCTTTTACTTGTTTCAGTCACTAGGCTTCAGCCATGCTGAGGCACCGCCTTGAATTTTTAGTCAAATGAATCAACCCTATTATTTATTTTTTAAGCCTGGTACTTATTCTATCAGTCTCTTTCGCTGAACTGCTAAGTTATGGGGACATAAACACACCAACACCAGTTGGGACTGAACCCGGAACCATGTGGTTGGTTAGCAAGCTACTTACCACACAGCCACTCCTGCGCCTATAGTTTCATTTAAGAATTTAGTTTCCAAGACAGATGAGGTTGATGCAGTTAGTGTTCCTCTCACAAACTAATGGCTAAAGGGAAAACAAAGGACAAGCAAGGAATTCCAAAGAGCCAACATTTTGAGGGTGGGGAGACTAGGTGCAGTGGTTAGCATAGGACTAATTTTGGGAATTTAGAGGTTTCTCAATATGGGAAGCAAGAAGGGAGATAAGTGAGTTAGAAATGCCTGAGTGGAGATGGCATAAACTCAGCCAGCTTTGTAGAACTGCAAGTCAGAAGTTCATGTGTTGCCAAGCTACTTCATGCTAATCAGTCCTAATTAAGGATGTCTGAGTGTTTGTTTTCTTTACAACACAATCAGATTAGTTGCAACATGCTCAGTTATCATCATCCAAAATACATGAGCACAGTTAAAGGTATCAGAAATATTGTCTTTAGTTCCCACCATCCTAGTTCTCAGTTCTTTCAGGGCAAATTTAAACTTAAGACTCCTGAGCTGGTCATCAAATATTGTATCTATTTGGTCATTTTGTAAAAGTAATACATTATGGGATGGAATGCAGTAATCTGGAAATTTTGCTTTTAAGATATTGTGTGGTAGCCATAGTTGTTTGTGTGAAATTTAGTATAGTAGTTAGTATAAGTTGTAGTGTGCAGTATGATAATCAGATCATGTTATGTAGGATTTGTCAGAGAAAGAGGTATGGGACAACAATGTTATATGGGATATAGTCTGGAGAGTTTGTAGGCTGTTCTAAGGCAATTAGTGTATTTTGCGAGATGTGCTATATTGCAACAGAGATTACATTATTATAGTGAGAGGCACGATGACTTTTTTAAGTTTATTAAAGTGAACTGAAACAGTTTAGATGTAAAAGTGAAGATTAAAATAAATGATAACATGCTTAATTCAGAGTGTATATCTGCTTTGTGTTTGTGAAAATAGTGAATTTAGAAGTGTGTTGCATTAAAATGTATTGGAGGTGTTAGTGATATGTAAGGAGTTGAAATTATATTTTCTGCCTTTGTTCAGTAAGACAGAATTGATTACATGCATGAATGGTGTTTCTCATATATTTAAACACTCTTTCAGTTGAAGTGCTTTCAGTAGGTAACATATGGATTACAATCAAAAGCAAGCTGGCCTGTTTTTGATAGTTGAGAAGAGTCAGTTAAAGATTTACAGAATGAACTGGTGAGTTCAAATTCTAAGATATTTAGCATACAAATGAGATGATACAAGACCATGAGTGTTAAAATATTGATAGTATTAACCCTTTCAATACAAACCTGACTGAAACCGCCTCTGGCTCTATTGTACAAATGTCTTGTTTTCATAAGTTTTGAATTAAAATCTTCCATTAAACCTTAGTCACAATTTATGTTCCTAACACTAGCTTAATGATAACTAAGTTATTTTACTAAATCCTTTGTTATATTTAAAGTAATTGAAAGAAACACAGAGCATCTCAAAATAAATACAGTAATGAAAGGGTTAATGATGTTGGTGGTAGTAGTTTGTAGTCAAATATAATGAAGATACAGGCTGATAGGATTCTTCAGAAATAGAATAGAGTAGTTACTATTGTGTTGGAATTATTGTAGACTAATGTTTGGGATTATATCAGCATCCATCATCTCATTTTGACTTCAGAGACATATTAAGATGAAAACTTTCCACTCCTACTCAGAAACTACTACTAAATGCTACTTGTACAAATCTACCAAATTAATATAGTAGATCAGCCACTTGTACATATAAGCAAACTGATACCTGTTTGCAAGATGAAAAGTAATATAATATGCACCTATTCATTTATATATACATAAACATCCTCTGTAACATATGTACAGATTTAGAAAACTGCTGACTAAGAATTGATTGAGGGCTGTTTATTACTGTTTTAATAGTTTCAGCCATTGGCCTTTGGTCCCGCTGGGGTACTGTATATTAACCAGCTCCCTTTCCTTCTCTACCACACAGCCATGATCTGTCAGTTGTAAAGATATTGGATGAAACCATTTAAAATCAGCAGCTCAATGGCTTTGTAACTTTTCTGTTTTGGTTAGGAGATGACTTCTTTGGAGGTGGAGACTACACCGTCTTCTCAGTGATGGAATTATATCATCATCATCATCATCGTTTAGCGTCCGTTTTCCATGCTAGCATGGGTTGGACGGTTCTACTGGGGTCTGTGAAGCCAGAAGGTTTCATCAGGCCCAGTCAAATCTGGCAGTGTTTCTACGGCTGGATGCCGTTCCTAACGCCAACCACTCCGAGAGTGTAGTGGGTGCTTTTTACGTGCCACCCGATTGCAATAAATACCATTCTAAATGTGATATTGTAAACATCAACATCGTTCTCAATATTAAACAAAACTTTGAACTCCCACCTATACCCCACCCCACCTCACATTTTATGTGATACACTTGTAAGGTATATAAACACCTGGTGGAAGCAGACACAAAGAAAATTAAACAGTAATATCTATTTCAATAAATATAGGTTAATTTAGACATCTCTACGTGGTTGCTCTATCTGCTAGAAATAGCAGGTAATTTTCCTTCAACCTACACTACTTTTTTTAAAATCAAAAGTACAACTCTGAATAAATGTTTTCAGGATACACTATATCTGAAAAAAGACAGGATGGCTATGGTTGGGGTGCCTTTACTCATAGGTTTGCTTCATTAAAGCAAACCCGAGACTAAACAGCATCAACAACAACTTTGATAAATATAAAAGAAAATTCAATTTACTAAAACTGCACTGTTATTTAAGAAGAAAATAGCAGTGAACAAGAAAGCTAAATTTACCTGTGACTGACTGTGGCACACTGATAAAATATTACTATTCAACTTTTATCTTAGTTATAGGTAAAACTGTCCAATATGGGAAGAGGTGAAATTTGAGTTGCAATCAAAACCTAAGTTTTTATTAACCATCTCTGATAAATATCAGTGATCTGTAATTCAATCATGCCTCCACTGCCTGTTAGTAAGGTTAAAGTACACTTACGAAAAAAATATAAAGTTAGCAGCAGCACAGACTCACCCTGAATAATATTCCAAAATGGTGCAGTGGGAAAAGAAAGAGAGAGAGAGAGAGAGAGAGAGAGAGAGAGAGAGAGAGAGAGAGGGAGAGAGAGAGAGGAGGAGAGAGAGGGGGAGAGAGAGAGGAGAGAGAGAGGAGGAGAGAGGGGGAGAGAGAGAGGAGGAGAGAGGGGGAGAGAGAGAGAGAGATGAACAGTAAAATTAATTCAAGGAGAGACTGAAAAAACCTCTAGAAATAAAGGACAAAAATAGAAAGATAGACTTTAAAAATCCATAACAGTAAGAAAGGGAAGTTAGCAAGAAAATACAAGACAAAGGAGAAAAGAAACACACATACACACACACAGTGAGAGAAAGATAAGTAATACAAATTCCAAAATTCCATTAAAGCAAAGTGTGTAGAACTATGGTTTTAGAAATGCCGTGTTCATTATAATTCTTCTAGTCCAAAGTTCAGTTATGTAAAACTATTCTGGGAATCAAAGGACAAGATAGATTAGTTTGTTGTAGCATGACATTAATAAAGAACGAAAATAGCAATTTTGGGAAACATTTCAGTTTCCAGATTACCAACAGTATAGACAGAATCACAGTCCATTACATCATCATCATCATTATCATCATCATCATTTAATGTTCGTTTTCCATGTTGGCAAGAGTCAGATGGTTTGACCAAAGCGAGTAAGCTGGAGAGCTGTATCAGATTCCAGTTGTCTTTTAGGCATCATTCCAAAGGCTGAATGCCCTTCCTAAGCTAACCACTTTACAGAGTATACTGGGCGTCTTCAATGTGTCACTGACATGGGCACCTTTTATATGTCACCAGCATGGGTGCCATTTATGTGTCACCAGCACTTTTACATGTCACAGGCATGGGTGGCTTTTATGTGTCACTGGCATAGGTGCTTTTCACATGGCTGTGTGGTTAAGAAGCTTGCTTCCTAACCATGTGGCCTTGAGTATAGTCCCACTGTATAGTGTCTTGGGCAAGTGTCTGTTACTATAGATTTTGGCCAACCAAAACCATGTGAGTGTATTTGGAAGATGGAAACTGAAAGAAACCCATCAAGAATATACATGCATGTGTGTATATGAGCTTCTGTACACTCTTGTCTAGATATCACGTGATGGTTGTAAATGAACATTATCATCATAAGTGTGAGGTTGTTTGTTTCCAAACTTCTGTGAAAAACTTGTCTAGATATGGGAGAATATTACCTTAATTAGAAACAAGTGAGGATTGGAAACAGTTAGAGCATCCAACTGTAGAAAATTTTGCTTCAAAAAATTTTTTTTCACCCATGCAAGTATGGAAAAGTGCACATTAAATGATGTTATATATGCATATGGAACCACAGTCAAAATCACAGTCTATTTTCTAAATGTCTTCCCAATAGTACAATTAAAATAACTCCAGTTTTTTTAGCTTCCAAAATGAACTATGCTTAGGCACTGAATCAGAATATCATCATCATCATTTAACATCCGCTTTCCATGCTAGCATGGGTTGGATGATTTGACTGAGGTCTGGCGAACCAGACTCCAATCTGGCAGAGTTTCTACAGCTGGATGCCCTTCCTAACGCCAACCACTCCGAGAGTGTAGTGGGTGCTTTTATGTGCCACCGGCACGAGGGCCAGTTTTGTGGTACTGGCAACAGCCACACCCAAATGGTGCTTTTTACGTGCCACCTGCACAGGAGCCAGTCCAGCGGCACTGGCGATGACCTCGCTCGAATATTTCACATGCCCAAGTGCTAGTAAGGTGATGTGGTAACAATCACGCTCGAATGGTGTGCTTAACGTGCCATCGCCATGAAGGCCAGCTTGTTGCTCTGGCAACAATCTCACTCGTATGGTACTCTTAGCGCTCCACTAGCAACGGATGCCAGTCACCGAATTTGATTTCAACTTCGATTTCACTTGCCTCAACTGGTCTTCGCAAGCAGAGTTTAGTGTCCAATGAAGAAAAGGCACGCATAAGTGAACTGGTTGCACCCCTAGCATAGGCCATAAGGTTATGGTCACACTTACGCTTGCTGAGTGTTCTGCAGCACAGCATATGTCATAAAAAAATCTTTATATTCACAAACAAAACAAAAAAAAATCTGTCAACAGTGACTAAAGGGACCCACCAAAATTCTTAAACAACACAACTAAAATATATAAAATTTAAAACTCCTAATATATACTATACAATCTACATGGAAGCACAATAGTTAGCAACAAGTTTACAGAAAGAAGACAGAATAGACTGATTAGCAATGCAACAATCATGCATTTCAGCCATAAAACAAATTTTTTAGAAAATCCAAAGTGCAGTCTAATCAATACAATGAGCAACAAAATCACATAAAAATATCAACTCTAAAATCAGCTATGAAGCAAGATTAATACAATACAGCTTATCTACTATTGACTGTTACAAGGACATAAAAAATTACAAGTATGTTAAATTCACCTAATGTAATATTGTAGAATCCTACCTATTGATAAGAAAATACCTCCCAATAAAAGTGCTGAACTTTGCAAAATGATTGGCTACCATACCAGCTAGCAACAGGTAAACATAATAATGCTTGAGAAAGTATCCCTTATATTATGGTAAATTATCTTGTGTAAAGAAAGGAAATGAATAGCTTTATGACATATGCATGGGACACTACAATGGAGTGGAAACGTGCAAGGAAAAGTAAGCAACATATCCAACCAGTCCAGAATGATCTATAAAGAGAGAATGGCTTAGCAATTTCCCAAAAGACAAATGAACATGAATTAGATATATTTAGAAAAAAATAGGTCCCGTATTAAATGCTTTCAAAGAGTTCAAACACTCAATAATATCCAAGCCAACCCATCTAAAATAGACTTTGTAGACATAACTGGAAGTTAACACTAAGAAAACACTAATCCTTGTGAAAAAACATAGTGCAGCTATGATGTTCTACTTACTAACAGCATTTAACAGCTGGTTTTCCATGCTGGTATAGGTTGGATAGATTTTCTGAGGCAGTGTTCTACAACTGGATGCTATTCCTGATGCCAACTCTTTTAGTCATCTCTCACAACACTTAGGGGCATCAGTTGAAAAAATTCCTCATTAACGTTTGACAAAACATTATCCACCCAAACAGCATCATTCTACCATGGAGCTCTTAAAATAAGTAAGTTCAAAGAAAAATTAAAATTCACGCCAAAGTCACACGATAAAGAAAAAACAAAAAACAGGACCTGAGAAAGAAACATTATCTGGTTCAACCCACCCAACATTGCTTAAATGCAATGATTTATGTAATGAAGAAAAAAAAATCTTAACTCTTATCGCCAAACATATCTCAACTCACTATACATACTATAAGCTATTCAAGAACACAAAAGTTAGTTATAGCTGTACAAGTAACTAAGATCACACCAATTAAATTATATATAAGCCAATATCTAGAAATAGCTGAAATGAAGGTAACCATAACGGATAAAATCCATATTGCTATGTGGAAATTGCCTAGAAATGAGCTCATCCACAACACAACAGTAGTACATGCAGGAAAAATGGAAAACAAATACATTGGATCAACAATGGGTCTTTCAAGTCAGATATACATATGGTTTACACTCTTTCCATAATATATACGTAAGAAATATGTCCCTATTGAATCACATTCAGGATATATGAGAGGAAAATAAAAACAACTGTGTAAATAACATATAGCACCAACTGTTACATAAATAGTTCTGGGACATGTACTCTAAGTACTGCAGTAAAATACAACATAATTACCAAACAGAAAGAAATGAGGTGATGTCATGTTGCAAACATCAGAATAAATTCATTTTTCAAATGCTCAGAATTACAAACAAGATAAATATTTGATGATATAATTGGCAGCGGAGGTACAAAAATTCTGACCAACAAATTAACTAACGGAAAAGAGTGACAGTTAAGAGATATCAGATACAAGGCAAAAACATAACAAAATTTAGTGACATCAGACAGCCCACCTCACTGCAGACTCATTACCAGATATCAACAGAATAATTTACTGAAACCACATATAATAATGAAATTAAACAATGAAGTAAAAAACAACCAATGAATTGGTCAATGAAAAGTGACAAAACAACAATAATCAAAAAGATACCACTCTAAAAAAATAATATTTAGAAACTAGCCAATTAAAATGATTGCCACACACAGAAGAACAAACATATTTCAGTGTATATACAGTAGTGGCCATAATAAGCGTCAGTAAGAACAAGTGTATCGAAATAGTTATGATAGAAGATTAACAAAACGTCGAGACTAGATATTTAATGCATATTTAGATATATCTAGTATCTGTCTTTCATGAAAATTTCAAGTGAATGGAATAAATATTTCATAAGTTATGAGGAAATAAACAAATAATCTTCCAAACTGCAACGGCCAAAAGTGAAGGATCATTTAGAAAAAATGAACTACTAACTGAGGTATTTGCTGTTTAGAAGACTGTTAATGGGCTAACAGTTACTTCTTATGGTCTTACATTATTGGAACATTTAACTGTCAACATAGCAACTTTTGAGAGATGACCAGTGTACTATGATTAAAAAACAAAAAATTGTGTGCCTTCACCAAGAGCTTCAAGTCGAATTCTGTGATAGAATCTACTGTAGAAAGATCTAGAAGTGTTGCGCAACGAATTGTAGCTCGTTTTAAGTCATCAGGATCGACAGATGCTAAACCCCAAACCAGTAGATCTTGTAAAACTTCACCAAGACAGGATTGTATTATGGTTGTAATGTCACTGAAGGTTGGGTTTAAGAGTGCTGCTGAGATATCCCATGAGTTTAGCTCCACTTCTGATGTCAACGTATCATGCAAAACAGTTTCTCGGAGGTTACAAAGTTCTGGGTTGTTTGCTTGGGCACCGGCAAAGAAACCTCTGATCTCCAAGAAGAATCAAAGAACCTGTCTTCATTTCACTCACAAACGTATCATTTGGACAGAAGGACAATGGTCGCAGGTTCATTTTAGCAATAAATCAAAGTTTAATATGATTGGTTCTGGGGGTGGGATGTACATCCGACGAAGAAGTGGCGAAAGGTTATCTTGTGCATGTGTGAAGAAGACAGGATATTGAGGAGGCAGTGTAATGGTATGGGGAATGATCTCTGCTGCTGGTCCTGTTCCACTTATTCGCCTACTAGGGACTGGCAATGCTGAAATCTACAAGCAGATTCTTAGACAGCATGCCCTTCCACATCTCTGATCCTCTTCAGTTCAACCTATCACCGTGCAAGAGAATGCTTCCTGTCACGCTACAAAGAGAGTCAAAAGATTTTTTGAGTGATGAAGGGTCGATCTCGTGAACTGGCCACCTCAAAGTCCTGATCTCAACCCTATAGAAAATGTTTGGAAGATTATTGGAGATGGGGCATGAAAGAAAAATCCAAAGAACCAAAATAAACTCTGGGAATTATTGAAAAATGAATGGAACATTATTACTCCATCATTTCGCAAGAAATTAATTCAGTCCTGCAGTAACAGATGTCAGGAGGTTATTGATAGTAAAGGGATGTTCACAAAATATTAATAGTAAGGGTTTCTTTTTTGTTCTTTTTCCATTTTCCATTGTTTTTCTAAGTGACCCTTAACTTCTGGCCATTGCAGTTTGGAAGATTATTTGTTTATTTCCTCATAACTTACAAAATATTTATTCCATTCACTTGAAATTTTTACAAAAAATAGATATTAGATACATCTAAATATGTGTAAAATATCTTGTCTCAACATTTTGTTAATCTTCTATAATAAATACTAGCACTATGACCCAGCAACGCCGGGTCATAGTGCTAGTGCATGCATATACAGCTGCGTGTGTGCGTACATACACGCGAGTACTGTCCAAATCTTCGACCAATCACATACAGCTAGCTGGCATTCAATTGGCGTATTAAGTTTCGGGCATTTTGATTGGGTTTTGGATAGAAAATTTACAAAAAAGTCACTTCTATTGATTTTTTAATGGCTTTGCAGGGTGACTGGGGAAATGTAATGGTGTGCATGACCACCCTTGGATGGTTTTGAATTACCATAGAAAGTGTGAGCCCTCTAAGTGAAAAAATTGTGGGTTTGTATAAAGGACACACACACAGACATTTTGCCATTTATATATAGACTAGCAGTATCGCCCGGCGTTGCTCGGGTTGTAAGGGAAATAACTATATAAGCATTTTTAGAGAGTTATAGCAAAAAATGCATTAAAAATTGAAAAAAAATTCAGGTAAATATTTTTTAAATCGTTGACACATCGTAGATATTTTTAGAGAGTTACTTCCCTTATATGAAAGCGAAAAAAATGCATTAAAATGGAAAAATATGATGGTATTTTTTTTTAAATCGTAGACTCATCGTAGACGCACGCTAATACCAGAAGGGCTCGATATGAATCACGACTATAAGATACCCGCTTTTGGTTAAACTGCACCGCAAATGTGGGAGTAGTTAGGAATCTAAATCGTAGGAGACAGACACACAACTTCACTCTTATATAAGATGCTTTTTTTTTTTCAGTCATAGAGTTAGATTTATGAAGGTCTTCAGTAGAAAATCCTTCGAATTCTGACTCGCTGCTTGATATAATGAAATTGTATCCATTTTTTGTCAGAATTAAAAATTTTGAAAACACAATAGGAACAAATTCGGAAAAAAATCTCCCATAATTCACGGAATTAAAATTACACTTCGATTTTTGTACAAAACTGTAGTTGAAGTGTTTACGAAGTATAATACGTGTTTTCACGAATGTACTAAGAGATTTGCTCTGATATTCTCATTTAAATATGAATAGGTAAATTCGGGCGGCTTGGTAACTATATATAAGTGTCGTCTGTTTATACATAAACACTGTTTCATACTGCAATTATATATACATATATCTATATATAATATTATATAATAAAATATATACAGAGTAAAATAAAAACCAATTTACCTTTTCTGTCCTCCGTGTGTCTTTGCAAATGTGTTGGAATGATAAGTGAGTTGTGTTTTTGCGCCTTTTTTACTAATAACAAACACACACGTGTTTGTATGTAGTTGTATGTGTATGCGTGTGTGTGAGGAATGACACACACACACTCACGCACGCACACATGTACGTCAATGCTTTCGGAGTGATATGTTAAAATATTGAGTTTTCTCGAATTTTGTCTTAATTGGTGGTGAAATTGAAAGAAATATATTATGGCATGAGCGAATGGAGTACTTTGAAAAATCTTAGGTAAATTCTAATTGAAGAAGTTGTGTGAGGATTAAATGGTTATGTATTTATTTGTTTCTGTTTGCTGTGTTTTTTTATTTTTTGAGTAGTGGTTTAAACACTTTCAGTTTAGTCTTCCTCAAATCAATCACTCTGTCGCTATTTACTTTCATTTTATTCGTTGCCCACTGTGTGCGTGCGTTTGCGTGTGGCGTAAAGCAGACTAAGAAAAGCATTTGACACACACACCAGAATGTGAGTTTTCTGTAAATTTTGCTTAATTGGAGTTTAAATTTTAAAAACTGGACCTGGCATGACGCGATGCATTGTACTCTTAAAAATGCAAGGTAAATTGTAATTGAAGAAATCCTATATTGTAGATTTGTATAACTCCCAAAGGGAGGCAGATAAAATCTGCCTTTTATAATAAGAGATAGATTTCAATATATTTCTTTTACTAACCCTTGTATTATGGCCACTACTGTAAAAGCAGCTTGACTACCCAAAATAAATATATAAATAAACACTGCAGCTTGAAAGATCACAGTGACATGAAACCAGTCATGAGAAAAGTAATTCAAACACACACACTCACACAGCTGTGCACGTGCACACACACATACACACGGGCTCTAGAGGTCTTATTTGAAAAACTGATTTGTTATTACACAGCTAGACAGTTTCATGCCTACTCAAGGCAAGGAAAACAAAGGGTAGGAACACAAAAAAAGGAACCAAAAAGAAGGTAGACAGTAGTGATGACATTTACATTCACACCTGAATTCCAAAAAGTTTGAGTAAAAAGCCTGAACATGTGACAGAACAAAAAGGCACTCCTCTCATATCTTCCATACAAAATAAAAAATGTGGAAGTTGAAAGAATGAGAAAAAAATAATTGCAAGTAAATTGTTATTCTATTGATGTCACACTGTCCTGGTGGCCAAGAGAAAGACACTGGGAATTAAAGCCTACATTTGTAAATGAAGAGCAACTTGGGCTAAATGGCACACACACACACACTCATGCACATTATTTAGAAGCTATGAATGAATTGTACTTTGTTCAGTTTCATATTATTATGCCTCTAGTAAATGTTGTAGTTAGAGGTAGATGCTGTTTAGCCTCCAGATCAAACCTTATCAAACATTTGGTGGAATGCAAAAGTCACATTCCATCTTTTGGTCTATGTATAACCAAAGGTATTTCTAATGTGACCATCCTATTTTTAACCAAAACATTCATAAGTTTTGGTTTATATAGGTGCAGGAGTGGCTGTGTGGTAAGTAGCTTGCTTACCAACCACATGGTTCCGGGTTCAGCCCCACTGTGTGGAACCTTGGGCAAGTGTCTTCTACTATAGCCTTGGGCTGACCAAAGCCTTGTGAGTGGATTTGGTAGACGGAAACTGAAAGAAGCCTGTCGTATATATGTATATATATGTGTGTGTGGGTGTGTGTGGTTGTGTGTCTGTGTTTGTCCCCCCAACATCGCTTGACAACCAATGCTGGTGTGTTTGCATCCCCGTAACTTAGCGGTGCTCCAGCATGGCCACAGTCAAATGACTGAAACAAGTAAAAGGGTAAAAGAATAAAGAATAAGTGTACCAAAGATATATACATACCATTTTTTTAAACTGTTAGGTTTGAATTTGAAATTTAGCTGCTATTTCTAAAATGTAGAGCTATCACCTTACAAGCATCTTATTGGCTCATGAATTTAATATATAAATATCATATATATAGCATATCTACTATATAAAACAGAGTTGTTGTTAAACATTCTCAGGTCTCTCCTGATAGAGTAGACCTATGGGTATGGAGATGATGTATCAAATGACTAGATGCAATCTATATTTCCATCTAGGTGAGGACTGTGCAGAACATTTTCACATGCAGTGGTTAATTGCATGTCGTTCTGTCTTGCAGAACTTTCTCTACTATCCAGTCTATTTTTGTATCTCTATTATTGTTGTAGTTTGAACCTATGTCAGCCTCAGTTTTCCATATCAAGGTGAATGCCATTTGAGAGAAATTGGCAGTTATTTCTAATAGCTTATGCAACCACAAGGAGGTTCCCTCTGTAGACACCAAGGGTGGCCAAAAGAGAGACTAGTAAAGCGAACTAGCATGACAGCTGTTCATTTCTGCCTATGAATCTTAAAAATTGATGCTAATGTTATTTTAGTTTGTTTGCCTAGACAGAGTAAAAGAAAAAGTGTTCTAAGAAAGCTGTAATAGAATTTTTCTAGGGTGATATATATCTGGGGGTTTGGGGACAAATTTTAATGCAGTAGTGGCAGAGGCTACTAATAGTTGAGGTTTGCTGTAATAACAAACTGTGCCCACTGCATGTCAAGGCAGTTTTCTATTTTTAATATATTTGAATTTTTTGTGCAGGTGGTCTGTGGGAGTGGTCTCTGTGCTATCTGTGTGATATCAAGTGTGCTGTTTTGTGTTCTTGAATTTGTTATGATTTGTATTGGATTGATTAAGAGCCCAGAAAGGACTAGCATAAACCATGGTGAATTAAAAAAGTATTATATATATATAGATACATGTGGTTCTCACTGGCAATGGCTCTTAATACAAAGGAGATAACCAAGGCAGGATTAGAAATTTGAATTTGAAATTAAGGAATATAAGGAAAAAATATGCATAGAACTCACATGTTAAATTTTTAAAATCTATTATGAAGTTCTTACAATTTCTAGTTGGCGGTAATCATGCATTGTGTGGTCTTTTTCCTTCATCACACAACACATAGTATTATTTCATCCTTTTTAGAAATCTTCTGCATGATTTAACCTGGAGTATCTCAAGTATATCTAATTGTCATTTAGCCCCAAATTTATGCTGATCTGGGGCTAAACAACAATGTATCAACTGCATTCCAGCCATTCTCATACCATTTCTCAAACTGTAGGGCCAACTAAACCTGTATTATACAGTGGTGTGGCATGAAATGGGGGAGATTTAGCTATTTCTAGTAGGTTCAGTAACCTTGTAGAGGCTTACACTTTGGTTTGAATAAAGATGGTTTCTTAATTAGTATTGATGAAGAAGATGATTATTTATGGCTTTGTTCTCATCTTTGAATAATCGTATGTAAGACTAGATAGGGCAGTAATTAATAAGGTTGAATATGAAAGACCCCCTGAAGGAGAATAGAAATTTAAGAGTTTGGTGAAGATACCTTTAGAGCACACAGCAAAAATGGTTTACTTTTAATCATAAATGAGCTGAATTAAAACCTACATAGACACATATATATTCAGACTATATTTATCTTAAAAGACAAAGGTGGAATGGTAAAAATGAATGTGCTCCATACAAAATGCCTTGCACAAAGTAACAACTTCTAACATTCTCAGTTCAAATCTTACTACAATTGACTTTATCCATCATTCTTTCAAGGTTAATTAAGTAAGTACCAAGTGTATCGTGTAGCTGATTCATCAATAGGACTAAATGAGGGAATGATTTCTTTTTATTCCAGGGAGGAGGAGTTCATACAGTCATTGCAAGCCCTTCCAAACAACTGGAGTTGCTGCAATTAATGTTTGGCTTCAATTCCTGAAAACTAGCAAGTGTAAGAAAAGCCTGAATAAAAGTAAGGAAGTGGGGCTCCAAGGGATTCAGTTCAGGGAAGAAAGAATTAAGTAGCAAAAGGTTTTGTACAAAATTTTGGTAGCTAGAAAAGAGAGACAAAAGGTAAGGATGAGAGAGAGGTGGGGAGTAAGTGAACTGAGTGGGAATGGGCAAAGGTTGTACAAAAATTGCTAGCTCATAAGAGCAAGAACTAGTGAAACATTGTAATAGAGATATGAGACACATAGACATTACAGTGATTCAGTGTGCTAGACATTGTAGTAAGTGAATGTCTATTAATAAGTCTGATGTATTTTTTTTACTAATTCTTAGGCTAATTTCCTAAACTTTGATCTGATCAACCAGCAGAATTGGTTTAGCACTTCTATAATTTTACCAATCAAATGATAACTGTGTTTGGGCCAATAATTACTCTAATAGTGTTGAAATAATCTCATACCTTCTAAATAATACACTGGCAACACAAAACTAAAATATACAGTTCTGAGCAAGTAATGGTCTTTATCGGTTAAAAAAAAAAAAAAACTACTTGACAATTTGTAGCATTTTACTAAGCATTATTCTCATCATCTTTCTTTAATTAACACTCTTAATGCCGGAGGTTACAGTTTCTCACTGACAATTCAGTTGCTACAATGAAGAGAGGCAATCACCTGAGCACAGCTTTTCATTCAGAAATAGAATTCTAATTAAAATTGAATGAAACAAAATTTCATGTGGTTTGATAGCATTCAACCAAAAATCTCCTTGTGACCAACAACTACAATGAAGCCCAGAACACATGTACATAATGGTGAAAGAAAACAATGAAAACACACTCGTAAATATTTCTGTTGTGGTCACACACACACACACACACACACACACACACACACACACACACACACACACACACACACAAACACACACTCACGTCACAAAGTAAAATTTTGTTTATGTAAACCTGATGATCGTTATTTAAACAGCTTTTTGTATATAACAAACATTCTAGAAAATGTCACAACAACCACTTTTACTTAACACCTTGGCATCATTATTAGGTTTATAGAGGAAGGTCAAAACTGTCAGCTAAAGGGTCAACAGTTTCTTAACCCCAGGTTCCTCTTTGATTAACCAAGTCTATGATCAAAGACATTTTCTTTTTTAAAGAGAGCAGAGTCTGATATCAGAGACTTGACTGCTACTTCTAACAGATTGTGTGACCAGGTACATGTTCCCTGAATAGCTCAAGAGCTCACTGATTGGTGTATTATCAATCTAGCTCTGTTGTATCAACAATTAAGGTGCTTGTTTCTCACTAGCTCAGTACTATAAGAGAGAGGACAACTGTAAAGTTAATGAATGTTTCACTAGCTTTGCCACACGTGTTCATTCTCAAACCAAGTTCTAATGTTTGGGCCAGGTTCTAGAAGTGTGCTATAGGTGATAGTATTTAACTATTCATTGACACACAAGTGTTTATCAGAAGATGGACATCTTACGTGACCCTCCCCACCTTCCTCAAACAATAAAAAACATTTGAGATACAGCCTTAATTTATCATCCTGGAAAGAAAAGGGGATAGCCAAATAAACTGATACGCTGTTAGTAATTTTCCAACAATCACCTGTAAAATCTTGACAGCAAAAGTTTAAAAGCCCATATACAAATATTGAAATTTACTAGCATGGAATAGGTGGAGGTTAAGCAGCTGTTTTTGCTCTTTACCCCCAGGTTGTACAAGATTGAGTAGATCTAAGATCAAAAACAGTTATTGTGTTTATCCAATTATTATTTTTCTTTTCATTTATAGGCTTACATTATTTAATGCGTCCTCCATTTTTAAGACTGTAGGCAGATTTGGTGGATAACAGCCAGCAAGCTGAGAAGCCATACAGAAAGCTTCCTTTACAAGAATTTGAGGCCTAAAAATGAATAACAATGAAACTAAGATTATAAGCATTTGGTTGGTTTTAAAGTTTCATACAATATAGTTTACACTTTACAATGTATACTTCAGTTTAAAAGGAGAAAATTTTATTCTTTATTTTTCTAAAATTTTTGTTGCGTCTTGCAACCTTTTCAAAAGTTTTGACTTTGTCCGTTATTCACACTGCATTCTTTTTGTTTGTTTGTGCACATGTGTGTAGGTCAGTGTGTGTGTGCACACATATGCATGTTTGTATGTATGCATGTGTATGTATGCATGTATGTGTGTGTGAATATGTATTTATGTATATATATGTGTGTACAATTGTATGTATGTATTCTGCATATTTATGTATGTATGGATGTGTATCTCCATATGTGTGGATATGTGTCTCCATATGTGTCCTTGTGTGAAGTAAAGTGTGTGTGTATATATGATCATGTGTTTCAGTCTTCATTTCTGTATGTGTGTGTATGTGTGCTTGTCTGTTCATATAACCTATGTACCTATCCGTCTGTATGTTGACCTGTTTACTTTCATATCTGTATCTGCACATGTATGTAAGCATATGGATATGAAAGTAAACAGATCAACATACAGACAGATAGGTACATAGGTTATATGAACAGACAAACACACATACACACATATACAGAAATGAAGACTGAAACACATGACCATATATACACACACACACACTTTACTTTACACACGGACACATATGGAGTCACATCCACACATATGGAAATACACATTCAAACATACAAACATGGTACATAGTTCCAAAACACACACACACACACACTCAGATATGCACACACACACACATAAAAACACACAAACACATGAATATGCAGAGTACATACATACAAATGTACACACATACATACATGCAAATGTACACATATACATATATATATATATGTGCGCACACACACACACACACACACACACACACTGACTCACACACATGTGCACAAACAAAAAGAACACAGTGTGAATAACAGAGTCAAGATTATTGAAAAGATTGCAAGACGTAACGAAAATTTTAGAAAAATAAAGAAGGAAATGAGTGGATATTTTACTGGTGAGTGTGTTAAATGATAAGGCACTAAAAGAGAATGACACAACAGAATATGCTTCAACACATGAACTCACATAAAGAATCTTGCAAACCAAATCCCAAAACAAAACAAATTTTAGTTGTGTGATTGATTAATTGTTCCATTCTAAAATTCACCAACTCTGCAGACCCCCAAAATAAAGGTACTTTTCTAATAAGAGACTAGAAGAAAATTACTCTACTCAGAGAAAAAAAATCAGGTTGAACACATACACACATTCCTATAAATATTTACAGACACATACATTTATGTACTCAATTATATGTACATCTCATATATACTCACAAACACATGCTAGTGAGGCTATACATGTCATAAACTGCATGTCTAGATGCTGCTCTTCTTTCTGTGCAAAACACCAAAGTATTTGATAAACAGAGAGTGAGGTACTGTGTATTACATTTAGTGCCTGTAGTTACTTCAATACCACGGTTTTATGCAAAGCAGCCTTAAATACATTTTTATGAACAAAGTAACCTTAAATACATTTTTATTATGGTTGGAGACGCATAAGACGACAACATGTCGCATGAAACAATACCAATTATTGTATAAAACTTTGTCTTAAAAAAAAATCTTTTCATTGTATAACAATAACATTTTCCAATACTAAGCAACAGAAGTCAAAGAAGTAACTGCATTGTGTATCAGACATAAACCAAAAGTACTGATACCTTGGCTAACAGGAAAGTAATTTAAGAGCAGATTATACCAGCACATAAGCTCTTTCATACCATCAGAAAGAAAATATTATATCACTTAAGAAGCACTTCAATTACAAAAACAAAAAGTAAAAGAAAGATAAGGGTGAGTTACAAGTCTATCTTTGACAGTCTTTCAGCAAGAATTCAGAATAGTGCAATTTACGCTGAACTGAAAAATATAGAATAAATCCTCCCACAATGGTGGTGGGAAAAATCTAACTACAGATTGTAGACCTCTTTCCAGGGTTAACATTTTTTTGACATCATACATCATGTGACACTCCACCATGTTACCATTTTTTGAAAATTACAACGAAAGCCTGTTGAAGTTAGTTGCATCAAAATTCCTACTAGTGTCAAACTAGGGAACAAATGGAACTACAGACACTAAGTATTTGCCATGATAGATCGCTAGCCACTACACATTCTTTATTTTCTCTCCTTGTTTCTTTCTGTGTTCCTTTTTGTGGAAGAGCGTAGGCTCGAAATGTTAAAGACTTTTTCACTTCCTGAGTGTTAAACTAATACATCTGTTTGTTGTCTACACCATCTGTCTTTGTCATTTGTTTTTTTGGTGAATTCTCCCTATGTATGTATGTGTGTATGTGTATGCGTGTGTGTGTGTGTGTGGTGTGTGTGTGTGTATGTATGTACACACACACATATTTATTTTTTTACAGGTTTCAGTCAGTGCACTGTAGCCACAGTGGGGCAATATCATCAAACTTTTAATATTGATCATATTGACCTTAATACTGATTTCAGTATTAATATCATATTAATTACTATTTTTTACAACACTAATTTATTGGGACATAGAGGCTAAATATAATCACTGAAATATGACTACAGACATGGACACATACATACACACACACACACAAACAAACAAACACAGATATTGAGAGAAAGAGAGGAAAAAGAGACAAACTAGGAAGAGAGAGATGCAAACATGGACGCATAGTTTAAAAGTTCCCTTTGCAGTCATATAGTTCAAATATATGGATGTATGTGTTGTTGGTGGTGGTGGTGAGGTGAGTGTATGTATTAGATTTATATTTCTGAGTTGCACTTGCTTGTCAAGTGAATTCATATCTGAGAGTGTACATGGTAACACTCAAACAATTAGATGCGGTAGGGTCATTGTGACCATTAAATACACTAACATACACACATTGTGTTATCCACTTCTATTTTATTATTACTTGGTAACAATAATTGGGTATCCAAGTCTTTCATTGTACATCTACATCCTGGTTACTGATACCAGAGAAACAGTTTCTCAGTATAACTACAATGAAATAGCATGTCAGCGACTAAATCAAAGATACATAACAGAAGCCTTTACTACCTAACCCAGTATTTCTCAGCCATTTTTTTACCTATGAGCCTCTTTGATTCCTATTTTACTCAAAGGGGTCCTCTTAACTATTTGATCTTTAAAAAAAAACCCTATTGTATTTTTATAATTAAATATTATTAGGAATTATATTTTTTAAAAATGGTTAAAATACTGTGTATTGTCGCACTATAAGCAATTTATTGCACATAAATTTTAACAACAAAATCATATATGTACCCTGGTTGAGAACTACTGACATAGCCAATGCAAAAGTCTTTATGTAGTTTTACCCTTCTAGAAATAGCAGCCAACGCCTTTAGCATCCATACTTTACTGTTAACAACAACAAAAAAAAAAAGAAGAAACACATTGAATGATGTAGTCCAATATAAACTGTTTCTACAAAGAAGAGAGGATGGTTATAGTTTGGATGTATTTTGATCATGGGTCTGTTTAATCACAGCTGACATAGTGTAAAACAATAATGGCATTGTATACAGTGTGCATGTGTGTTATAAACTGATATAATGACTCTACCACAATGTAATTATCACATGACTATATGTATGTAAGCATACAGTGTGATTCAAAAGTTCCTTTAGTAAATATATAAGTGGGCACATGGTCATAAGGCCACGGGTTTGATTCATGGATTGGGTAGCATGACGAAGTCATTGAGTATGGTACTTTATTTTATATTGCTCAAATCTACTCAGCTAAAATGGGTACTACCAAATGCTAGTGAAGTTCTCTTCTTCTCCAGTTGTCGTATTCTGGATGTTCTACTGGTTCATTGTTGCCTCACAGCCCCCATTAGACATGTTTCTTATTATAATTCTCCATGCATAAGCATCTTCAGCAGTCAATGATCTAATATTCTTTGAATAAGGCCACCTTGTTGCAGTCAGCAGTGTAATACCTTAGCTTAATGCTGTTAATTCTAGTCTGATTAAAGCCGCAAATCATCTTGAGTGTATGCTGGCAAGACCAGGTTATAAATAATGAAATTCTTAATCAGACCAGACATACACACATGTATGTGTGTGTGTGTGTGTGTGTGTGTGTAAAGAAGTACATACTTGTGCAAAATGGTTCAAATTGGGGCTAAAGAAGTAGATTTACTCGTGTATTTCCTAAAGGAACTTCGCATCAAAGGAAGCTGTTCTACTGGGAATTGAAAATGTGTCATGGGCTCTTTACGCCAAAAATATACAGCTATACCACATATTGT
This sequence comes from Octopus sinensis, assembly GCF_006345805.1. NCBI lineage: Eukaryota > Metazoa > Mollusca > Cephalopoda > Octopoda > Octopodidae > Octopus > Octopus sinensis. Next base: position 35,992,626 of record NC_043002.1, on the reverse strand, counting down.
TTTGAAGAAAAAACATCTTGTAATATATATTTTTGCATCTGTTTTCTATTTCAGTATGAGCCAGCTATATTTGCTGAAAATGTAGAACTACTGGATGATTTTCCAAATGCTAATTCCTGAACCTGAAAAATAGCAGTAGTATTTATAGACTCGAGTAATTGATGGTTATTCTCAAAGAGACCTCCAAAGGCAACACCAACACATGCCTAGACATTTATTTAATTATATTCACCTACAAGATACCTTACTTTAGAGTATTAGAAGGTTTGAACGCAAATATAACTATTGTTGATTTGCTCTATTAACTACCAAGGTGTGTTGTGTGTGTGTGTGTGTGTGTGTGTGTGTGTATATCTATTTATATATAGTATAACTTTTTAAATAGTTATCTCAGATTTCATCTGCAGAAAAACTATCAAAGTGTGGTGGAGAGACTGAGTGGCAAGTTACTAGCAATTTAATGGGAGACAAAAGAAGGAAAGAAGAATTTTAAGGAAGAAGCATAGAAAAAAATCCTAGGAGAATACTGACTGTCTGATCAATCAACTAATTCCCCACATCTTGCTGGGGTTTTAACCAGGCAGCAAGCTGTACTGCCTGCCTTATCTGATGGTCTTGTGAAAGGCACAATATTAGGCAAGAGGAGAGTAGAAATGAGAACAATGAAAGAAATCTTGTCCAGAAAACAGAAGTCCCAAAAGAAGCAAAACTTGAATCTCACCAGAATTATGTACAGAAAACAGATACCAGGGACTGCTTAATCTTAATCAACTACATAGTAAATTGCAAAACTAGGTTGCATTTGTATGAGTTATGAAAATATTAAGATATTTGTTGTTATCAATGTAAAATTTCTTTCTTTCTCCAACTGTTCTCTTTCAATACTTGTAAGAGAGAGAAAAGAATGGAAAAAGGAATGAAATTTAAAGCTATTATCTTAAGGGTTAGGATTTCATAAATGTACCTACCTTATTCAATAGGAGTAACAAGATCATGGTGACATAGTAGTTTAAAGAGTTAAATTTCAAATTAGGTCAGGATAAAATAAGGCCTATGAAATAATATATATTTTGTTAATTCTTTTGAATTAAATATATAGTATATAAGAGAATGGTTCAAGGAGTGATTTCAAACTGATACAAGCAGTTTACTAATGGTATTGTTGAAAGAATTGAAAAATAAGGATGAGATTGGCTTTGATACAGACAGACAGTGAATATGTGCAGGGAAGACACAATACAGTTATTAAGCAATGTAATATCTAGGAATATGCATAAAAGCATACGTAAGCACGCACATGGATAGAACACAGCCTCAGCTACTACTTGACATTCAGACATAAATTACTTAACTAGAAAATGTAGTAGTAATAGCAAAGATAACATAAGCGAGACTGAATTTACATGAGAAATACAAGCTGTAAGAGCAATAAAGTAAGTATCCACAAATAATAAGTTACCACACACTGTATAATGTTTCTAACAGGGTTAACATACATTAATCATGTCTACACAAAAAACAGTGCTTCATGAATCTAGTGCAAGTCAATTTTACAGCATTCATCATCACCACCACTCTCCTCTCCCTCGCTCTTTCTCTCTCTCTCTCTCTACTTCTCACAATTCACATACACTTCCAAATTTGAGCACTGCATTGAAAACTGTACCCTGGCATTCTTTTAAAACTGTTATATTAGTTTTAGTTGCACATGTTTAAGGCTAGACAATCTCAAGTCAAGAAAATATATTTTTTATATTTTACTGACAAGTCAATAACGATTTCTTAACATTTTCAAAAGGATTTCTAAAAGATAATGTTTCTAAGTTAGTACAAGTCCAGGAATTTTGACAGGCGGGATTAGTTGATTAAATAAATCCCAGCACTTGGTGAGTACTTTATTTTACTAACCCTGAAAATATAAAAGGCAAAGTTCACTTCACAATTTCTAGAAATGGTATCATATATACATATATGTACCTGTTTTGCAAGATTTTTGATGTGAAAACATGTGTTGAAACATATTGTTATACTTGGGGATGGTCATCTCTTGCTAATTAAACACATGCATTATTTATTTAATCTTCCCTAAGTACTAGCTGAGCATGTAATCGACTTGCCTCTTTCCCAAAATTTCAGACCTTGTGACAATAATAGAAAGGATTATTATTATTATTATTATCATTATTATTATCATTATTATTATTAAGAAGGTGGCGAGTTGGCAGAATCACCAGCATGTCAAACAAAATACCAAGTGGCATTTCATCTTTCTTTACATTCTAAGTTCAAATTCTGCTGAGGTCAACTTTGCTTTTCATCCTTTCAGGGTAGATGAAATAAGTACCAGTTACACACTGGGAGTCAATGTAATCAACTAGCTCTCTCTCCCTTACAATTTCAGGCCTTATGCCTATAGTAGGAATGATTATTATTATTATCATTATCATTATTATTATTATTATTATTATTATTAAGGTGGTGAGCTGGCAGAATCATTAACATACTGGCCAAAATGCTTAATGGCAGTTCATCTGTCCTTACATTCTGAGTCCAAAGTTCACCGAGGTTGACTTTGACCTCTGTGCTTTTTTTATTTAAAACCTATTACTTATTCTATTGGTCTCTTTTGCTGAACTGCTAAGTTGAAGAAATTGACCCTGTGCTTTTTTTTTTTTAGCCTATTACTTATTCTATTGGTTTCTTTTGCTGAACTTCTAAGTTATGGGTATGTAAACAATTCAACACCAATTATCAAGCAACAGGGAAGTGGGGGGAAGAGATGTGCACGTGCACACACACAAAGACACACACACACAATCACATACACACAACAGATTTTTCAGTTACTGTCAACCAAATATGCTTACAAGGTTTTAGCTGGCCCGGGGTTAAAATAGAAGACACTTGCCTACAGTGCCATGCAGTGAAACTTAATCCAAGACTACATGGTTGGGAAGCACACTTCTTAATCAATACAGCCATACTCCTGCCTGTATATAATATATATCCTTAAATCCTTAAAAATGTTTTAGCCCGAAGGCCGCGGCCAAGCTGGGGCATATATATTTTTATTTTATTTTATTTTATTTTATCTAGTTTCAGCTCACGAGCTGTGGCCATGCTGGGGCACAGCCATTTGGTGTTGCTACATGATTTTACTTCACAGAATGCTTTTTAGCAATTGCCATTTGGTGCATGAGAGAGTTCGATGCAGCTGCCCTCATCTGCACCTCCTGCCGTGAAGTAGTAAAACATATATACGCACACATATATATATGTGCATATATATGTATGTATGTGTGCATATATGTCTGTATGAGAAATTTATTTTTAGTTAGCTCATGCAAAAGAAAATGAGACACCATAACATCCTAGTTAACTGTATTTCAGGCAACACCAACATTTTCATTTATAAGAAAATCACTTGGTCCTAAATCACTATTGTGTCATACACAGCACTTCCGTTACTTCTTCAACTAATAAGCAAGAGGATTGTAGTTATAGTTATATAACTATATATAGATTATAGTTAAATCTATGAATTATGTAGATTGTATTGCAATCAAGCCTGTCAGTATGGACTTGTGAGGGTTAATTGCTCAACAAGTTTAATAGTTAACAGAGTTATATATAGACATTATTACAGCCTGATGGCATCTAGTCAATTTGAAAAATTTAACTTGTTGGCAATAGGATTTAATGCTGACAGCAGTTAAATGCTCTAGCTATTACACAATGCCATCATTTAAAAATACTAAGTTCTTTTGGCAAAAGAATTTATAGTTAAAATCTCTCTCTCTCTCTCTCTCTCTCTCTTTGTGCACACACACACACAGAGTCCTGGAGGTCAGCAGTGCTTAAGAACATGATCAGGCCACTTAGAATAAAGAATTTAAATTGCAAGCTCTGAATGTCAATATTTTTCACTTGTTTTTTCTTTGTTCATTTTCATGATTGTTTTTCCATGCTAGCATGGGTTACACAAATATATTATTGAGTTTTACAGCTAGAAGCTCATCCTCTCACCCAAAACTATGTGACTGGCAAGTGAACTTAACGACACAACTATGCCTGCAAACACACACACACATAGAGGCACAGGTATGGCTGTGTGGTAAGCAGTTTGCTTCTCAACTACATGGCTTTGGGTTTAATCCCATTATATAGAACCTTGGGGAAGTGTATCCACTATAGCCTCAGGCTGACCACAGCCTTGTAAATGGATTTGGTAGAATGAAACTGTAAAACCCTTAAATATATGTATATATATATATATATATATATATATATATATATATATATATATATATATATATACACACATATATATATATATACACATATATATACATTCAAAATGTGACCGCATGTGTACCGTTGGCGATTTTTTTTTTCCTCCGTCTTCCCTTCTTTGGATCTTTCCTTTTCCTATGTTTCTGACGAAGAGCTCTGCTCGAAATGTTAAACCCTCCTTCTTTCCTTCTTTCCTGAGCGTCCAATAATACTATACTTGTTCCACGTCCTCGCGTTGTTGTGTTTTCTCTTTGTGTTTTCATGTTTGGATTAACTTTATATATATATAAAATCAAAAATCAAAAATCAAAGAATCAAATCGAAATCGACCAACATCAATGGAATTTGTAGTTTTGTGGTACCAGTGCTGGTGGCACATAAGAAAACCTTCCGAACGTGGCCGTAGCCAGTACCGCATCAACTGGCCTCCGTGTTGGTGGCACGTAACAAACACCATCCGATTGTGGCTGTGCCAGCCTCGCAAAAAAACACCATCCGGGCGTGGCCGTTCGGCAGCCTCGTCTGGCACCTGTGTCGGTGGCACATAAAAAGCACCCACTACACTCACAGAGTGGTTGGCATTAGGAAGGGCATCCAGCTGTAGAAACACTGCCAGATCTGACTGGCCTGGTGCAGCCTTCGGGCTTCCCAGACCCCAGTTGAACCGTCCAACCCATGGTAGCATGGAAAGCGGACGTTAAACGATGATGATGATGATGATGATGATGATATATATATATATATATACTCTTGTTTCAGTCATTTGACTGTGGCCATGCTGGAGCACCGCCTTTAGTCGAGCAAATCAAACCCAGGACTTATTCTTTGGAAGCCTAGTATTTATTCTATCGGTCTCTTTTGCTGAACTGCTAAGTTACGGGGACATAAACACACCAGCATCGGTTGTCAAGTGATGTTGGGGGGGGGGCAAACACAGACACACACATACATATATACACACACATACATACATACATATACATATATATATATATATATATATATATATATATATATGAACTCTTATATATTAATTTGTCACTGTTGGAGAACTGAGAAAGTGCCTCAAGACTGGATTGATGCTATTTTAGTCTCCTTGTATAAATCGGGGCCAAAGGATCTGTGTGGTAATTTTTGTGGGATTTCACTTTTGTCTGTGGTTGGAAAGGTACTTGCCTGCATTTTGTTAGAACATTTAAATACAATGTACAAAATATAGTGTCTGAGTCTCTGTGTGGTTTTTGTTCCCTAAAGGGGCACAGCTGATTGTATCTTTACTATCACATTTGAATGGTGCTTTTTATATGCCACCGGCACGAGAGCCAGTCAAGTGCTCCTAGCATGGGAGCCAGTCAGGGGACACTGGCATCAACCACATTCGGATGATGCATTTTATGTGCCACTGGAATGGGACCCAGTAAGGGGGCACTGGTCACAGCTACAATATATGCATCATCATCATCATCATTTAACGTCCGTTTTCCATGCTAGCATGGAAAACGGACGTTAAATGATGATGATGATGATGCATATATTATGATGATGATGATGATGATGCATATATATATATATATATATATATATATGGTTGGGCACTTGATTGGTTACAGCAATGAGGTTTCAAGTTGATCAGATCAACTGAACAGTCAGCTCATGAAATTAACATGCAGGTGGCTAAGCACTCCACAGTCACGTCTACCCTTAACATAGTCTAAGGGTTCAACGAGATGCAGGATGCAACAAGGCTGGCTCTTTGAATTATAGGTACAACTCATGTTCAGCCTGCTGAATGGATTGGAGCAACAGGAAAGCATCTTGCTGAAGGACACAATGTGTTACTGGGAATTGAACTCATGACATTATGATCATGAACCAAATAATCAAACCACTAAGCACACATACACACAAGGATGGGGAAGCATGTGTGTCTGTGTGTTACTGTCTCCTTGCTTTGACATCATGTGATAGTTGTAAACAAGTGTTACCATCACATGCGAATAGTGTCCTTTGTTTCCAATCTTCTGTGTAAAACATATCTGGTCATGTAAAAACATCCTTTACTTGGAAACATGTGAGGGTTGGTGACAGGAAGGTCATCTAGCTACAAAAAATTTGCCTCAGTAAATTTTGTCTGATGATGATGATGACAATGATGATGATAAAAACGATCATGACATATACGTAGTGCAAATATTATCTGATATAGAAGTCAAAATCAATGGGTAGAGTGGACAGATATGTTTATTATAACAGAAAATGGCAGTCTACTTAAGTTTCACCTCTGACTGATTGCAACTATGGCATTTATAAGATTAGGAGCATTAGATGTGTCTGGGTTAATGGGGTTGATAACTGTAATTACAATTCGTAATATGAAATATCAAAAAAGGAGTGTGAATTCATGTGAAATAGTTCATTCTGGGGATTGGCAAGTATCTAAAACTTGTATTGTTTCCCTTTTATGGATATTTAGGGTGCATATTAATGCTGTTGTGTGTATGAATTAATGCCAGTATGTAGAAAGGTGCGCACACACACACACGTGTGTGTGTTTGTGTGAGCTTATATATATATATATATATATATATATATATATATACATATACCTTTGCACATACAAAATTATCAAAAGTTATATATCAGTTACACAGAGCCATTCATATAAATATGTTCACCAGGCAGGCCTATACACATAAATTTACACTCCTATACTTGTATAAAAGTTTTGTAAAACATAATAGAATTGTATGAAGGTTATTCTTGGAATTAACATTAGTTCTGGTTCATTGAATGAATGTCTAAAAGGCTTGTTATTATCAGTGTCCACTATGATAAAAATTTAGTAAGTATATAAACGCATACATATATAAAGATGTGTACATTTGTTTGTATGTATATGTGCTCGTTTAATTGTTTAAGTATACATGTAAATTCACACATGCACACAGACACATCTAAAATTTGCTCATTTCTTTCACATCTGTTTTCCATGCTATAGCATCTGTTAGATAAATGCATATTAATTGAGGTATTATTTTACAGCTGGATACCTTTTCTTCTACTAATCTTTACCTGTTTTCCAAGTAAGGACCTTTTTGTTTTCATTCTGCTTACTTGTCTTCAAAAGTGTAGAACTAGAGGACAATTTTGTTGACAGGAAATGTCAATGAACAACTCTGTTTCTAGCTCAATCCAGAAAATAAGCATTCACCTAGGCACATCTATACATATATCCACATAAATACATGCATACATATGCAAGCACACATACACATATATAATATATAAAATAGAGATGTATGTGTATTTGCTTTTCACGTGAAAACGGCTTCACCAATTGCTTCCATACTTGTGATGCATGAATAAGTTGATCTCAGACACATGTTAAGCTCTTCATATGATTTTTTTATTAAAAATTAAAAATATTGCTTTTTATATTAGATTCATGTCTTCGAAAGTTAAAAAAAATATTTACTTCTGGTTTTCTAGTGTTAGTGACATAACAACTACATGTGTCTATATCTCTCTAGCCTTCTTTCTCTATCTATCTCTATATCTATCTATCTCTCTGTATCTGTCTATATCTTATCTATCTATACTGTTTTCACTTTCAATTTTCAAATGCCACTGTTTCACATTAAGTTCAATCGTTATTGTTTTCACTGTAAGTTTTTATCCACTATTTACAAACAACAATGACAAATTACTGACAGAAAGAAGTTCACAATTACTCATGAAAGTAACTTCATATTTTACTGACAGAAGTAACTTCATAAATTTCACTACAATCTGTATATTTCATTATATTTGCCTACAAATTTCTTATTTACTTTTGCAACATTTTTTCTGTTTGTTTGTTGTTGATGGAATTACTGATAAAAGTAAGTTCAAAATTTATTGACAGAAGTAACTTCAAAAAATTTAGGTAAATCCATACACTTAGTTAATTTCCCTAAAAATTTCTTATTTACTTTTGCAACAGTTTTGTGTTTTTCTGTTGTTGACAGTTTTTTTCTGGTTCCTTCAACATTAGCTCTTTGGTTCACTGAATGACAAATTTTGCTTCAACCCGTACAATTCTTTATTTTCCGTAAAAATTTCTTATTTACTTTCTGCCCATTGTATTAAGAAACATAATTTCCATTACAAAGTTATTTTCATTGCTTAATACCCTCTGCACCCATGTATTTCTGTATACATATATAGCCATGCCTAGAAAGAAAGTGTCAAATTTGTCTACAATGTCAAGGTCAGGTAAAAGAATGTCTCTGTCCAGGGAAAGTGAGACAGCTGCAGAAAGGGAAGCACGCCAAGAAACAAACAGACTGTGTACTACAAAAGCCAGAGCATCTTAAAGTGATGAACAGAGGTAGGTACGGTTGACAAGGAATAGAATCTCCACTACAGAATGATAAGCAGTTGCAACAGCTCAGAGAAGCAGCTTTCAATTATGATCCAGCAGTTCATTATGCAGATTAGGTAGATAATCAGTATTCTACAGTGAAGCAAAGACGAGTACAGGTAGTCGATATGGACTTCTGAAACTCTGTTAAATCTCTTAAATATATTTGTAAATGTATAAACAAAGGTTTAGATGTTGCAACATACCCTCTTATGCAGAATGGCAGTCAGCAGATAAATAAAAATGATGAAGCTGCACAGTATGAAAAAAGGAAGATGCATCAGTACCAATGAGGCTTTTTGGCGCATCTTCAATTTTCTCATCCATGAGAAGCTCCCAGCCATCATTCATCTGAGTGTCCATCTAGAGAATGGTCATAGGGTTATCTTCACAAAACCAACAACCAAACACTTTCTCCAAAAGAAACTATCCTTACTGCCTTTTTTAAGCTATTTCAAGTAGATGAAGATGCAAGAAAACTCCTTTACCCACAATTACCCAAGTATTGCACCTGGAGAAACTAAATGGTACAAGAGGAAACGTGGTGCTGATTCTCTTGCAAGTCCTGTAGAGTTTGCTTTACTTCTATTTCTGAAACTAGATTGGTGGGAATTGTATCTAAGTATCATTTCATTTTTAGTTGCCCTTATTTCTTGTGGTTATTTGAGAGTACATTGCATTGGTATATTACATTTTTAGTTTTACAAATATTGGAGAATTGACACTTATTTTCATCTCTGCAGCCACATAAATTATTAAGTTTATCTGTGCATATGTTGTGTTGTGGGAGTTATTATTTATCAGGTTATTGTCCATGTTATTTTAGGGCAAGTTATTAAGGACGACAATTATTATATCTGTCGACTGGTAGCTATGTTTTATGTTGTTATTTTCATAGTTTCATAGAAGGCCTCTAGCTTATTATTGTCGATCGAGGCTATGATAGTGTGTGTGTGTGTGTGTGTGTGTGTGTGTGTGTGTGTGTGTGTGTGTGTGTATGTATGTATGTATATATATATATATATATATATTATATAATTGCTTCAGAGTTCCAACATTTGAGCTGTTCTTTAAATAGTAACAATGAGCAGAAGATTCTGCTTCAATAGGTTATGCGTATTTAGCTATTATATGCAGCTGACGTCAACTGCAGATATACCAAGAATATTATGACCCCATTGTTCAAAGTTGTATTGAATACTGAAAAAAATTTAATGGTCAGCTGAGTGTTTCCAACAGCTGGGCAATGGCAACAGTTGTACATGTCTATAGGCATGACTTAAGAGTTAACAATAGTTATGAATTGTTGCAGCTTACTATAGCATTTGACAACTGGTGTTAGAGTTATGTTGTTTAGCCTCCATGTCAGCCCTAGTCAAGCAGATCTATGATCAAAGCTATTCCAGTGATGACCATTCCATCTTTTCAGAAATAGTTTATCTCAGACTTAATTATGGAATATAGCCCCCCCCCCCACCTTTTTTTTTAAAGATGGTTAAGTGTGATTCAAGAACTAGATGGTAATTGTTTCTTGAATGTCAAACAAATGTAGAGATTTTGTCACTGACTTGTTTATTCTAAAATTAATTTGTTGAAGACTTATTAGACAAGAATAGATTTATTTGGTTCAATCTATTTCCAAAATAATCAATAATTTAGAAGATGTAATCAAGAATTTAGAAGACAGCATTACTTTTTTGGTTTGTGGGATGTTGTTACTGATGTTGTTTAACTTTAGGACAGTCCTGATAGAATTGACGATCAAAGGCACACTAGCCATGGCCATCATATTTTGTGGTTGTGATTTCTAGCAGATCATGCAACCATATCTCAGTTCTTTTGTAGGGAAATGTTAATTTAGCATTCATATCATAATAATGAGATTTCAATTGAGATTTAAATTGAAATAACTCTTTAATAAAAGTAGTCTCATGTAGGTTAGTATTGAAAGGGTTTATTCTTGCACAGGTCTTCTCAAGCACAACATCATACCTCTTAATGATGATCTCTTTGTAACCTCCCTTGTGAGGTTCAACATTCTGAAATCAGTTTCATCACTTCTGTTGTCTTCCTTAGTTTGCCTCTGTTGGTTTCTATGCATCAGATCACCAAGCACTTTTTTATTCAGCAGTCATTCTTCATACATATCATTTCCATACCAACACAACCTTCTTAGCAGCACACAACATTAGACCATTTATATATTTAGTTTTTCTCTAAGCTCAGCATTCATCACACTAACATTACATTTTCAGCTAAATATTTGTGCCTTGTTTCCAGCTTTCACACCTACATTCAATGCTTATGTTTCACTATAATGTAGAATATTGTTAAACAAATTATTATTTGATTCATATTGCTTTCAATTTCTTTCTTTAACATATTCTGTGCTTTTCCCTCTTAAATTTAAATGAGAAAACGATTTAATGCTGATATATGTAATAGCTATGACTGCCAACCAGATGTTACTGCTATTTAACCCCAGGTCAGTCCCAACTTATCAAAGGCAATGCAATATAGTCATGATCATCCTATCTTTTCCCTATATCTAAAGCTACATTGTCTGATGTGCCTTTAATTTTAAGATAGTAGGTGTGATTTGAAGGAGTCTGCCTGCTATTTTAAGAAAATGAAGCTATCACAAGGAAAATTTCTTAGTTCATTTGTTAACCAGCAGTTAATTGTAATCAATATAGATTACTAACTGACTACACAAACTGATAATAATTTACACCACTGGAGAGTCAAGTTTTTAAGCCAGGACCAGTTTACTGCTAAAGCCATTTCAACCCACTTAAATTGCAAATGTTTTATAGATGAACACCAAATAATGTTACAAAACCTTTTATAAATCTGAAAAGCTAAGCTTCAGCAAAAACAAATCAATATGTCTCACAAACATTATAAACGCTGCAATCAGTGTTTTTGTGTGCAAAGAAGGTGCATTGCTAATACTTCAAAACTGCATATGGTCTATAATCTACAAGAGCCTTCTCAAAGTGAAAAAGGGAGAAGTGAGACCATGAAAGATAAAATGTGATGTTAATAGAAAAGTATGAAATGCAATAACATATTGGTGAGTTCAGACAATGAAGAGTGCAAATAATTTTATTCAATATAGTATGTGCTGTGTATCTATAGAGTTGTGGATGCAAACATAGCTCCGTAGATAAGTTCTCTTTGCAATCATGAAGTCCTGGGTTCAAGGTTGCTGCCTGCTATCTAATATGACATTTACTTTAGCTTTGTATTGACCCATGACTTGCAAATAAAAGACTGTCATGGACTGTACATGTAATTTTAAGGGCTAGCCTTTCTACATACTATTATACTGATTCTGTCTAAGAATTACATTAAAATTACAGTTATCTGTGGGATACTCAGCTATCTACACAATAATTTAATGAGGTGGCAGTTGAGTTAGTTGAACAACTGGAATAATCATCATTGAAACAGCTGGAGACCCATTTACTTACTTGACAAGACTTGACAAGGGTTAATTTATCAACATGATTTACAGCTACACTAGTTACATGTAATAAAGCTGCTACATAAATACAACCAGCAGCTGTGGTATAGAAATTGTTAAATTATTGATAACAAGAGTCATCAATAAATTAACACTTATGAGAGTAGCTAGTAGCTATGAACTTGACAAAGTGGCTAACACAATTAGAGCATATGTAGTTACTATAGTTATATATAGTAGCTACTGCTAGCATCTTCTGGTCCATGAAACCAAGAACAGGTTAACGCTCTGACAAATATGATGTGAATACTTGTGTGGAAAAGGATTTATAGAATGGTGACATATGTAGTTTCAAAGGGGTTTGCCCTATACACAAATGCTAAGTTTCTTGAAATAAAAGAAACAAAAATTGTCATTGAAACTAAATTTGAAGGATAATTTTTTTTTTTTTTTTTTGAGTAGACCCAATGGTAATTTTTGTAGAAGGGTGAAGTAAAGTTATTTGAACTGTGTCTTAGATAACAGTAATATATCTTTTATTAACAACAGAGAGATGAAAGATAAAATTAAACCTAACAAAGCTTGAAATTTATAACATGAGAAGAAATTTAAAAACTAGAAGTCATTTAGTCTGATAGTCTATAAAGGATGTCTTTATTTGCTAACACTCAAAAGGATAGAAGGCAAATATAACCTTGGCAGAATTTGAACTCAACATATAGAGAGCTGAATCAAATATTGCAACATGCTCTAATGATTTTGCCAAACTGGCCCCTCTACAGGTATAATAATGACCAAACAAATAGTAAAAAACCAAAGGTTCCAACATGGAGAGTAGGTCTTATAACACTTCCCTGTTAACACCACCTTGCTGTTTCGAGAGGCCTTCAGCAGATTTCACTATCTTGGAAGCATTACAACTGCAGATATTAAGATTGGGCATCATTTAAATCAATCATCCTAAACTGAAATGGTTTGGTTAATGTTCTGCATTACTTTACTACTTTATTCTCTCTTTCTACTTTATTTTTAAAATATAAATTATTCAATGACCATGTACCTAATTGTGGCAGTGAAATATGGGCAGTTAAAATGGATGGCCCACACTGGTTCTAAAGAAACAAATTGTGGCAGAATCAGATGCAGGTGCAACAAGGAATTTGGGAAATAATTTGAGAGGTTTAATTAAGGTATCACCTGGGTTGAAAAAAGGTAGAGGTGAATGGTCACCTGCTGAAAATGAAAACAGTTGGTAGGGAATATCTTAGGACAAAAAAGTTAGTCTGGATCATTTACTGGATTGAGGTACTCAAAATGATATAGCTTGTAAATATATTTGTTTATCCAAACTGATTACAAGAAATCAGGTATCAAACTACTGATGTTGCTGTTACTGATGATCATGAATCTGATGATATGTGATAATGATTCTAGTTAAATAATGTTAGAAATAGTTGTAGAGAATGATGATGATTACAGTGAAGTAGTGGTGGAAATGAAGAAGGTAATGATGATAATGATGGTCACATTAATGCTAACAATGATGATGCTAGATCCAAATATATAAGTTAGGAAGAAATAAGATATCAGTATTTTATTCTGAAATTTCTTCATGTGAGAGATAGCATTACTTATCATTTCAACAGTCTAAATATCTGGTATTCTTCCCAAAAGTCTTGTTCTCCAGATTACATCAACAGCATCACTGAACAGGAGTAAATAGCTTGCTTAAACTACACCCACATTGCTCATATCATCATCATCATCATCTTCACAGACACTGAGATCAAGACATTGTTGTGAAAGCAAATACAAATAAAAACCAAACACATGTTTCACTGACACATAATTCTTCAGGGTCCAATGATTTTGCAAGGAGGTGTTGCCAACCATAAGATATTTGTTCTAAATAAATGCAGTGTGTTAATATGTGTGTACATAAGAACCAAGACTGAAGAATGTATAGCTGTACAACAAATGTAATTACCGGTGATACCAGTGAAATGTTTGTGGATGATCATACATAGTATTTTTAAGACATGAATATTAGCGCACACACACACACACCACACACACACACACACACACACACGACTGTGTGGTTATGAAGTTTGCATAAGCATAAGAGTTGACCTGCACGTCAAAACATTCTAGACAAGTGTCTTCTTGTATAAACCTTAGATTAACTAATACATTATGAGTGAGATTTGGCAGATCAGAACTGTGCAGAAGGCTGTTGTGTTAACCTTCATGCAATTCCATGCACCATCTTTAATTTGCACCAGGTACTCAGAATAAAGTTTCCACAACACCTTTTCTACATATTGAAGAAAAGGTGTTTTCCTTTTCCTGAAGGGATCAACATCCTATCTGGTTTCCTACATACTAGAACTCTAGTCTTTGTTAAGTTAACTTCACAATCATGCATGCATTACAGACAACACACACACGCACACATCTACACGTCAAAGTCACTAGCTTCTATCCACATGCACATACACACTTTCACATACACATACGCACCTTCGTTTTGGGATCACCAGTACTTTGTTATCTCCCCTTCTTCCTAGCTCTCCTGTCCAACTACCTTTCTCCAACCAGTTGCCATGCATGCATGTAAGTATGTATGTATGTATGTATGTAAATAATTCAAATTTATTTGAATAAGGTACTTAAGATCATGCACCAGGCCAGTCTGGTGTTATCCACAAGGCTCAAAGTAAGGTGAAGGTGAATAAAAAGCAAATATGTAACAAGGATGTCAAGGTATTAATGCAATGCAGCCATTTCAGGTGGCTCCATTTAATCGAAAAATGCAAGCATTACATCAATTTGAAGTCCAGATATATTACAACTATGATAAATTACTGAAAGAAATATTTACTAAGCAAGTGAGATTTTTTATAAATTGAAGTTTTCAGGAAAACTTACTTTCTGAACTTCCTTTTATCATAGAATATTTTAAGAGCACAGATTTAAATGTTCAGTACAAGATAGTTTTTAACGAGCTTTTATTTATATGATTTTTTTCATTTCATATTTATTTCATTCATTGCTTGCAATGTTCTCCCTCCCC
Organism: Octopus sinensis; assembly: GCF_006345805.1. Taxonomy (NCBI): domain Eukaryota; kingdom Metazoa; phylum Mollusca; class Cephalopoda; order Octopoda; family Octopodidae; genus Octopus; species Octopus sinensis. The sequence goes on along the minus strand of NC_043002.1, from coordinate 35,977,386 downwards.
CACCTCTCTCTCTCACACACACACTGTCTCTGTAATATAAACACACACACACACTCCAGGTTTGATTTCGTTATTACACAAATAACACATTAGAATTTTGCAACTCAACATGGGGCATCCCAAAAATATGTGACAGAAAATATCAATGTAGAAATATTATCAAGTGACCTATAGAAAACTGCCCAGAGGGCAGGCTTTCTGCTAGTATATATATATATATATATATATATATATATAATATATATATATATATATATATATATATATATATATAAAATCTATAGCAACATTAAGATCTTGCATTAGATTCACATCTTCCATCTCAGAACCTCCAATAATTGGATAATAAGAAATCTTTTTCTGTTAAGACATTAAAAATTCAAGTGAAAGATGTAAACCACCTCATCTAATTAAGATACATTAACACACACATAGACACACACATGAATATGAAATATATATATTGATATGTATACACACATACATATATATTCATTTCACATACACACACTATAATGTGTGTGTTTGTGTGTGTGTCTATGTGAAAGAGTATACATTAATAATTAATACTGCAAGCTGCTCAATTCAAGCTGTAGGCATTAAAGAGATGAATACATTGCAAAGAAGTACACATTTTATAGAATTGCATCAAAATTGTACCACCACCCATTACCTCCGCCCTGCTAACTTTGAAATTACTTTGAATCAGCCACCTAAGACAAATTTCAAAGAAATACAGCAACTAGTGCACCGGAAATAGCTGATGGTTTCATTAAAGTAAGTCATCTACATTTGTGATAATTTCCTAATGTTAAGTGTCAAAGTTATTGCAACACTGGAAAGAAACCATTATGGCTGTCATGCCAGTGAGAGAGTCTCCACATGGTTGCTCAGCCTGCTATAAGTAGCAACTAAATCACTTTCAAATCACACCCTACTATGCAACCATGCAACTATGATGATGATGATGATGATGATGATGATAATTCATCATTCTTTACTTTTTATCAGCTAACATCTTTGTAGATCATCATCATCATCGTCATCTAACAACTGTTTTCCATGCTGGCATGGGTTAAACGATTCGACTGGGAATGGTAAGCCGGAGAGCTGCATCAGGCTCCCAGCATCTTTTGGCTTGGTTTCTATGGCTGGATGCCCTTCTTAATGCCAATTACCTTACAGATTGTTCTGGGTGTAGAAGAGTTCCCAGAGAGCCAACAGCACCCACATTTTGAACAAGAGAAAGGTACCACTAGGATTACCAAGTTCAATGAAAAACTAGAACAAAAGTTACACCAATATCATATTTTATGCCAGACTGTTCAGGGCCTGGGCAGATAAAGAAAGCCTAGAACAGAGGGGGTGGAGGGGCATGGTGTGGAGGTGGAAAGTGGGTGAAAAATAAAAAGATTAAAGTGTCCATTAATAGAAATATGATAGATACAATCTGAAATTAGATAAGATAGTCCCCAATATCCTTAAAAACATAGGAGTGTCTTTGATGATACATCCCAATCAAAAGTGAAAAGTGAAAAATAACAGCAACAACTGAAATAGCAAAATAGTAACAATATAGTGTGGTAAGTAGCTTGCTAACCAACCACATGGTTCCGGGTTCAGTCCCACTGCGTGGCATCTTGGGCAAGTGTCTTCTGCTATAGCCCCGGGCCGACCAATACCCTGTGAGTGGATTTGGTAGACGGAAACTGAAAGAAGCCCGTCGTATATATGTATATATATATGTGTATGTATGTCTGTGTCTGTGTTTGTCCCCCTAGCATTGCTTGACAACCGATGCTGGTGTGTTTATGTCCCCGCTACTTAGCGGTTCAGCAAAAGAGACCAATAGAATAAGTACTGGGCTTACAAAAAGAATAAGTCTTGGGGTCGATTTGCTCGATTAAAGGCGGTGCTCCAGCATGGCCGCAGTCAAATGACTGAAACAAGTAAAAGAGTAAAAAGAGTAAAAGAGCAATGTGTATAAGAACCTAAATACTTACAACTATTATCTCAATCATCGAAGTATCCCCAGTTCAGATTAGCTTTAACTGGATTATCCGAAGTATTTGTATTACAGTTGACCAGAAATGTTATATCCTGAAACAAATAGAAAATAATTAAATAAACAAATAAATGTACATTACGAATATTGACAATTTTACTAAGATACAGTATTTATATTGGAAAGATATCACAAAAAAAGAAAAAAATACTCATGTCTATATGATGTATCTAAGCAAGAAATGTTTATATTACAGACATATTTATAGCCCAGCAACAGTTTATAGAATAAAGATCCTGTTTATAGAACAAAGACTACTTATACGACAGAAATTGTTTCCACCATAGATTACTATTTTTATACCACAGTTCTGTTTATGAGAGAGAGGGGGAAAGAGGGAGGGAGAGAAAGAGAAAGAAAGGTGTTCACAGCATAGAGAGCTGTTTATATTAAAGAGATCTGTAATATCATAGATATTTGCTTCTACCACAGTAAGCTGTTTACAATAGGAAAAATGGCTGTTTATGCTAGAGAGCTGTTTACACTAGAAAGATCTGATTGTGACTTTGATTATACCACAGAAATGTTGTTTATATCACAGAGATATTGTTTATATCATAGAGATATTGTTTCTACCATGGAGATATTGTGTATACAAAGGAGATACTGTTTGTACCACAAAGATATTGCTTATATCACAGAAATACTGTTTACATTATAAATATATTTGTTTATATTGTAACATAATGTTTAAAAGATACACTCTGGTGAGTGGTATAATGCTTATATGATTAATGTAAGGTTTATACAATACTATATATAACTGTTCTTTCCAATTCTTCACTAGGCAACCTGCAGCCCATGAGATTTATTGCATGGCATGCCTGACAAAAAGTTACCATTAATTTTTGTAGCAGTACGACCTATCTGATGTGAGCCATGTTTCATGTAACCTATTTATTGAAAAAAGTTGCCCTGCTAGACACACTAGAAATAGCAGCCAAATATCTTTCAAATCATCCTGGAAAAGGAAGGTCATTGGATAATGTACTCTTAGAAGATGATACTATGTCTGGAAACAAGATGTGATGGTAATGCTTGCAATGTATTTGATCATAGATCTACTCAGTCAGAGCTGCCCTGACAGCAACACATCCAAATATACTGCAATTATTGCTTCTGTCTAAAGTTACAGAGACTGCTAAAAGGAAAACATCTGTATACATAGATGATCATTAATTCAAATACCTATAAAATTTTTAACTTAGTAGAAACTAGTAAACCTCTTTGTATAAGGATAGCTGATCAGTTCAGTAGGTAATCATAGGATCTAACCACTAACATTTCATCCTCAACAGTAGGTCTTGTTCATACCCAAAACAACCCTCACTAACAGCAAAAGGACCAATGTTAACTTGTAATGCAGATTTGAATTACTTTCATGAATATTAAGAGAAGAGAGAGATGTGGTATCTATATGGTCGGTTCTTCTACTGAAACCTCAATAAAACAATGCAATGCAAGATTTACTTCTTTTTATGCCCAGAAACCAATTATGAACTGTACTATGTAAGGGAGCCGCTATGCTCAACCTGTAAGAAATTGCTGCTAAATCTCCCTCAAATCCCACTCTGTTTTCTTAAAGAAGGAAGGACATATTGAATGATATAATTCTAGATACAATATGCTTGAAAAAATAAAAGAAAGGATAGTCATGTAGTCATTGTACAAATGCCTTTCATCACAGATCTGCTCAATTCTAGCGGACTCGGGGGCTAAATAACAGTAACTTGAGTGAACATCACTTCTGTTTTATAAGCATGGCCTTTAAAAGTGTTTTAAGTTGTTGGTAGAATGTCATAAGTAGCAATGGAGAAAAACAACATTAAAATGTCAAGCATTGATTAATTTTCTCTTTGGAATTTTAAAATCATGATATAAAAGCAACTCTTCCAAAATGTTCTTTCATACTGTGAAGATTTTTTTTCTTTTTTTCTTTGCGTGTGTATGCAAGTGGCTGAATCAGATGATTCAGCACCCATAAACCTTTTGGGAACCTCTGAAACACTGGGGACATCAATCAAAGAATCACACCACTCTAAGACAGAGTCAACTCCAATAAAGGCAGCTAAGAGTCAGGTGATGGGTGGGGTTAAACCAAGCATGGAATTAAGTCTACCACCTATCAACAGGAATGGTTTACCTGACAGGCTTCCATAGCTCCCAAAATCCACTCACAAGGCTTTGGTTGGTGCAAGATTATGACAGAAGACACTTGAACAGGATGTCATACAGTGAGAGCAAACAGAAAACTACATGGTTGCAAGCAAACACCTTAAGCACATAGCTATACCTGCACCTAAGTATATCTTAAACAATGAATTGTGTGTGTGTGCATGCATGTGTACATATGTATATGTGTGAGTGTATGTGCTTGTGAGTTTTGTGAAGTGCATGGGTCAAATGAGAAAGGAAAACTTGTCATTTGTCATTCTGAAAGGTGAATGAATTCATCACCTAAAGTGGTCGTGAAATCAAAAGCTGTAACATGAATATTTCAGTCTGATACATTTGAGATATTATATAACAGCAAAATACTTCTTCCTTGTACTATCATCATATTAAAATAACAGATAATACTGGTATCAACTACAGAAATGTTCTAATGTGTAATAGATTGAAGTCACTATAAAACTTTACTGAACTGAAAATTACATATAAATATATACATATATATAGATCTTCTTTTATTCTAATATTGCTTATATTGGTTTTTGGCATGGGGTTGTAGCCATGCTGGGCTACTGCCATCAATTACTTAGCCAATCATATCAACCCTATTACTTATTTCAGATTGATACTTTATCGATGTCTTTTTGTTGAAGACATAAAGGGACACACAAGTTTTTAGATCACTGTAAACATAAACACACATGCACATGCACACAACTACATGCACACAGACAGACAGACACACACACACACCACACACACACAACATGCATGCACACACACACACACCACACACACACACACACACACACAAATCTCTCTCAAATCACAGATGTCTTTAATAAAATAAAAAATACATTAGATAATGAAGTCTGAAAGAAAGGCTACAGGACATTGAAAAATATTTATAGACAAGCAGTGTCAGTGTGCATGAGCTACAGAGAGTAAGCATCTTGAGAGAAAAGTTGGGCATAAGAAGTATCAGATGTGTGCTAGAGAGATGACTGCACTGGTATGGTCATGTGATGTGTATGGACGAGGACACATGTGTAAAGAAGTGCCGATCTCTAACTGTGGAGGGAACCTATGGTAGAGGTAGACCCAGGAAGACATGGGATGAGGTGGTGAAGCATGAACTTTGAACTTTGGGCCTCATGAGGCAATGATCAGTGACTGAGACCTTTGGCAATCTGCTGTGCTTGAGAAGACCCATCAAGCCAAGTCAAATCATAGTCATGGCTGATACTGGTGTCATGTAATTGGCACCCATGCCAGTGGCACATAAAAAGCAACTTTCGAGCATTGGGCTTCACAGAGGCAATGTGGCTGATATCAGCAGCATGTAAAAGGCACCTTTTAAGTGTTGTGCCTCATGAAGGCAATGACAAATGACTGGGACCTTTGGCATTATGCTGTGAAGACAGCCCATCAAGCCAAGTGGAAACGTAGTTGTGACAGATACTGATGCCATGCAACTGTCACCCGTGCCAGTGGCACATAAAAGCACTCATAACATTCTTGGAAGGGTTGGCATTAGGAAGGGCATCCAGTTGTAAAACCATGCCAAATCAGACTGGAGTCTGGTGTAGCCCCTCAGCTTGCCAGCCCTAGTCAAACCGTCCAACCCATGCTAGCATGGATGATGGACGTTAAATGATGATGATGAAAAAGGAAAAAGTCTTGGGTGACTGAGGGAACCTCTATAGGGTCATAAGAAATTCTAATAACAGCAGTCAATTCTTCCTCAAATCATCTGCCATCTTTGAATGCATTTTGGATAAGGTAGTTTTAGATACACTGTATCTGAGAAAAAGATGCAATATTCATTGCTGAAGTGCTTTTCGTCATAAACATGCTTGTTCAGGGTTACCTGAAATTAAACAACTACAACTCTTAAAGACAAGTGGATATCACCTGAAGCATTACAAGTATAAAGATATTACTTCATTTCATTGTTAGCCATCAATATCGATTTCTTATGTTGGCACAAGGACAGGCATATAAACATATTGTGTGGTTCAATAATACTTGAATTCAGAACATAAAGTGATGAAACTAAATACTTTGAAGTGTTTAGCCTAGCACTCCACCAAACTGCTAATTCAGTACCCTCTGTATGCTCCATCCAATATTAAATAACAAAAGTCATCAAAGAATCAGAGGTGGGAGGGAGGGGCATTCTCTGAAAATGCTTATGAACAATGTTAAGTAACTAGACATACAGTGATGCCTTTAGCACCGGTTAAATATTCTAAAACACACACACAATCACACTCTATGTCATTGAATACATATTTACTCGGTGATCTCAGTGCAGTTGCTCAGGTACTACAATTTCCCTTCCAGCCATGCAAATGATTCAAGAGACAAGAGTATAAACACTTGCTGTCACTAAGGCAATCTAAACTGCATTGATCTATAGATTGGTCATTTAAATTTTCTTAGACCTTGAATGTCTAATAAGACTACTGACCACAAAGCATGTCCAGTTTTGAAAACTTTATGCATTAATCACCTGTTAAACCTTACTTTTTAATACAACAAGGACCCTTGCAAGGTTTCCATGAATGGTGGGGGAAGCTATTTGCAGACCAGAAACATGGCCCAAATGCTTGTAAGAGTGGATGCTGCTAAAGGTACCTATAGCTAGGTGGTGGTGTTAAGTCAGGCAATGAATGAAATCTACTGCCCAAAGCTGCAATTCAAACAGAGTACATAAGGTGTTCTTTACCTAGGAAAACAGCATAGTGGCTGAAGAAAACTAGAACCCAATATGTTTAGTAAGTGAAGAAGTCTAGTTCTTTTTTATCTGCTGAAGACACTATACCAATAATTTCTCAGCTGTGAATTTTCATTTGTATGTATATAAGAAAACAAATGTATGACATTAATTTCTTTCAATTAGAAATAAAAGTACAGAAGAAGAAAGAAAAAGAAATTAATTATGGTTTGCTCAAGTTATAAAAATGTACTTATGATGTTTGCATGACAACCATAATAGAGCTATAGTCTGAATTTGCAGGAAGCATCTTGTTGAGTTTTAATATTTGCCATTCTTATTGCTTTATATATTGGTTTCTTTGAAATTGATCTAAAACATTTCTACTGGACACAACAAATGTATCTGCATCAATAGTAACCTCTTAATTCTTCACTCTGGTTTCTCACAAGGATCTGCCAGCTCTTTGACTGTTACATTGGTAAAATAGTGAATCCTGAAATGCTTATGATCAGGGCTAAACAACAACTTAGAACAAGTACTTATTTAAAACTAGATGAACTGAACTAGTGAGCATTAAATATCTTAGCCATAAACACAGTATTGTGTCAGTGACAAAATAAGAACAATCAACCTTTTGATCTCTAACTCTGCATGCAATTCACTTAGCTAATTATTACAACTCTCATGACGTGATCTCCTTTGAAAACCACAAGTTTGTTGCCCTACATATTTTCTATACTCATTAAAATCTTACTTCCAACAAGATTTTTCAGCAAGAAATTAATTTAATAATTACAATGGAAGACAAGACAGTTTTCTTTAATACGACAAGATAATCCAATTAAGATTTAGGATACTAGATATCCATAGCAACGTGATATATTTCAACTGATAACAGTATATTTAATTGTCATAAGAAACGAAATAATACACTAGAAGATTACACAATGTTGCACTGAAAATGAAGAAATTAGTAAGGTGATATAGTTATGTGTTTGTGTATGAAAAACTTTGTGTGTGTGTGTGAGTGTGCATGTTCATACATACATACATGAGAAAGGGGAGGGGAGGGGAAAGAGAAGGGGGAGAGGGGAGAAAGAGAAGGAGAGAGGAGTGTGTGAGAAAGAGAGAGAAAGAGAGAGCAGAACCATTAGAGTGTCAGACAAAATACCCTACTGAATTTGCCCTCATCTTGTTTGTTGTTAACACAACGTTTCAGCTGAATTACTCTCCAGCCTTCAACAGGTAGCTTGGGGAAATTTTGAACCTGGGTTCTCATTCTTAAGGTATTTTTTCAATGCCTGGAATTGAACTGGGAATCTTGGGGTTAGTAGCCTGTGCTCTTAACCACTACACATTAGGGCTTATAAACCTTAGGAATGAGAACCCAGGTTTGAAATTTCCCCAAGACACCTGATGAAGGCTGGAGGGTATATCAGCTGAAATGTTGTGTTAACAGCAAACAAGATGAGGACAAATATCCGTCAAATGTAAATAATGTAAATAATGTACATAATTACTCATCTCTTAAATATAGAACTATACTACTGAATTTAGTTATGAACTTTTACATTCTGAGTTCAAATCTTGCTGTGGTTAACTTTGCTTTTCATCCTTCCGGTGACAATAAAATACAAGACAAAACAAATGCAAATCTAGCTGAGCCCTTGGATAAGTAAGTGACCATGGATAGTACAAAAGAGTTCAAATGGCTTATGCTATAACAACTGTCCAAAAGGAAGTGAGGGCAGGTATGAAACTATACTGAGCTAACCCCCACTAAATCTCAAATGTTTGGAAGCACTAATTTTAACAGTTCTGAAGAAAAGTGTGACCAATAACTTAGCTAGGCAACAGACCTGCAATCATAAGAAAAGCAGTAGACACAACAACAGGAGACAAATTAACAGCAAGAGACAATTTGAAGCAGCTGGTTACTCACACCACAAATTTGTGAACTTCACAGTCATCTTAGAAAAGACAAATAGACAAGGACTCAGATACTGGAAAATGAATGGATCCTTATTAGAATGAAAAGATTTCAAGGTAAAATTTCGTGTACTAGTTTAGTGGAATTGATGGAAGCCATCACCAACAACAGATGGCAGATTTCATTAAAAAGAAAAATCAGACTGTTAGCTTTAGCAATGAAAGCTACAGAGAGAACAATAGAGTAGAAGAGAAACTAGCTTTAAAAAGGTATAGAAGAAATATTGCAAATGACTTGCTAGCAGTGAGAATTGCCCTTCATCATTTCTTTCATGGAAATATAAAGACTGCATTCTCTGAACTAGAACATGTGCTAAAGCAAGAAAGCATGAAAGCTTCAGATACAGAAGTAATCAACACTATATTGAAAGAGTACCAGGTATATACAGGAGCACACATAAACAGGAACAAGCTGGTGGGCTTGCAAGTTCATGTTGGCCGGTAGTGATTTCTGTCACTGGACCAAGGGTTTAGTAAAGATGCTTGAAGTCTAAGAATTTGCTATCAGAGTGCTAAATGACATCCGGAAATGAACAAAGAGGAAGCTGTAACTCAGCTGTAATTAGCAAATTCATACAATGCCACAGTAGTATACAACCACCTGACCACTGTACTTCATCTCAAGAAACTAGACCAGCAAAACACATCCCTTATGGAAGGGAGAGGTCCTGCTGGTCAGGAAATCCATTTGCTACCAACACCCACTCCATGGTAGTGTTGGGATGCCATCTTTGATGATGGGCCAATATGCTTTGAAGCTGATGCACCGGCTGAAATATCTAGATCACTGCAATGATGATGATAATGATGATGAAAATGAGAAGAAACTGTTTGTAGACACCTTTTATGCAAAATGTCTTTGTTAAATGATGATGTTGATGATATTATTATTAATGTACTTATTTATCACAAGAGTAACTGATATTATTATCATTATTATTATTATTATTATTATTATTATTATTAAGGAATGGTAAAAATATCAGTCATTAAAAAAAAAACAGCCTCGCAAAGGTCAATGACCTGATTTTTAAATAACCAATAGGTTGGAAGACCGAATAAGTTTTGATATATGAAGTTCAGCTTCTTCAAGACAAGATCTACTAGGCATTTATTTAAGAGGTATGGAAGAAAAAAGATTCCAGCTAGTCAGTTTATTGGTAGAATCATTAGAATTTGGACAACATGCCCTATGGTATTTAATTATAAGTTTTTATATTCTGAGTTCAAATCCTGCTGCGGTCAACTCTGCTTTTCATCTTTCAAGGATCAACAAAATAAACTACCAGTACAATTAATTGATACTGGTGCCTTCAAGCAAGAGACTATGGCTGAGAATCTTGAATGAATCTTCTTTTTCAGTGATGCTTGCACTTAAAATGTTACTTTGTGAGGAGTAATAATCCTAGGGATTATCAGCCTTGAAAGACATAATGATGAAAAAAAATACCATACAAAATCTATAATTAATGAAATATATAGTACATCTTCATTGTGCCTGATACAAGTTAGCAAAAGAAGCAGCATCCATTGAGGATCTAGATCATTCCTGGCAGAACAGTGAAATAGTATTAATATACACATTATACTTAAATCTATAGTTTATCTCTTTAGAACTAGAAACTGTTTCAATTCTACGAGACAAAAATTCACCTTACATTATTGTACTGTTCAGGTGTCTGAGTTGAGATTGGGGTGGGGGCACTAGTATGCATGCTAAAACTTAAGCTAATGAGTGGACAACTACATTGTTACTTAACCAGTTAGAAGTAGCAGTGGAAATCTCTAAAATCATGCTCTACCACTTTTCATTATTGGATAATGTAGTTCTAGATATATATGCAAAGATTAGGCTGATTTCTTATTCAGAACTGACCTGGGGTTAAACAACAAAGGAACATGGTACAAGTTTTAATCTAATGATTCAGCAGTATGAGTGCCTCAACTTCTAAAGGCAAATTTACTGCAGTTACTCTAGAGAAAAAAATTCTCTCTTATGGTAAGAGGTGTAGAAACACCATATCTGCCCCATATTTCCCTCTATAGGATTCCCAAATGCAGTGTTTCAAGCTCCTCAGCTACTATGAATGAGAAATACTGAAGAGAGGTAACTCTGGGTAGATTTAAATCTGTAGCTTTAACTAAACTACAGTCAACAACATTGACTGAGTTGCATTATTGGACTGCCAGGCCAGGAGAAATTTAAACACCTTTTATCATAAGAGTGAACTTTTTTGCTCCATGGTAACTGCAGTGAATTTGCTTTTAGAAGTTGAAATATATCGTTAGCATATTTTAACTAACCTAAAGTTAGCTAATCTAATGATGCATTGTATCTTCTCTTTGTCTAGTCTACTACAATACTTCTTGTACCAATCCTACTTTAATGCACTGCCATTCTTACTCTTGTCATCTCCTGTGTCACATCTTACAAACCTTGTTTCTAAGCACACTTTCCCTAATAGTTACTCTCTGAAACTGTATTGCCCTGCCCAAATGTTCTCTCCTAGCAATGACCAGTATGTAGAAGTTCAAACTAAACTGCCTCTCTGCTAAATAATAAATAATAAATTATTATTCACATTGAACAGATCTAGTATCAAAGACAAGCATTCAAGTTATAACCATGCAACTGTGTTTTTTTCTCAAACAATGTTATATTCAAAGTGTCTTTTTTTTCTTTTTAAGAGTGTGAATTAAAAGAGATATTGATGCCATTTCCAGTGGATCAAATGGCAAAATAGAAGCTCCCTCATTAGTCTCACAGTTGGATTTGTTCTGAAAGATTGAAAACAGAAAATAAATTGCAGAGATGCTCAATTCTTCAAACACAACTGTCCGTCAGATCAAAATGGAAGTAGTAAAAAGCCTAAGACTGCACAAATCATAACAACAGGAAGGTCAAACATGCAATAACCGCTTAGTAATTACTTAACCACCAAAAGACCGCAACAACACAGTTTTTATTACACGAAGAAAGAATGAGTAACAGCCTATAGATTTTATGTTTAAAAAGATTTTTCCAAAGCTCCAGACATCTATATTTGTTAATGACCATTATTGGCAAGTTTCTTCATAATATTCTAACCATATCAAAATGGTTTCTGATTTAGGCATAAGGCCAGCAGTATTGAGGGAAGGGGATTAGTCAGTTACACTGACCCCAGTACTTAACTGGTACTTTATTTTATCAACTCTAAAAGGATGAAAATTCTCCCTTGGTGAGAATAGAACCTTGAACATTAAGGGCCAGAAGGAATACTGAAAGGCATTTTTTCTACTGCTCTAATGATTCTGGTAGTGCTGGTGCTGCTGCTTTTAGTGTTTTGTTTTTTATAGTAGTAATGTTAGTGACAATGTTATTGTGTTGGTGAAACAGGTGTCGAGTAAGAGGCATAATGATGATGATGATGATGGCAACGATGTGAGAGAGAAAAAAGTAACTGTAGATTTAAAAAGAGAAATATTTTATCGAAGCTTATGATCGCCTTAAAATTTTATTCAAGTTTAAAGACAGCTCATTAGTTGAAACTAATTAAACACTGCTGATTAAAATTTGACTGCGATTTCTAACAGGGAGAGTGACTACACAGAGTTCCCTCATTAACTTGTGTTTGATATAGTTGCTTAGATCCAGGTTGAGCAGGTTTATGATTAAAAACATTCCAGCAGTTAGCAACTGATCTTAAAGTGTGCTTTCCCTTTGATTTTTGAGCTGGTGAAGGCACAATTTGAGGAGATTTGGCTGGTATTCCTAGCCGAATGATAGACTGCATTATACATCACTTAATGACTCAGGGTGTGGTTGGTATAGTTAAAGAGAGAGGCAAGAAATATGAGTGAAAAGTACTTAGAAATGTCATGGATGATGTTTTCACCATGACAAAGGGATAAAGTAGATAAAATTTCACTCTTCAAGAGTTATGGACATTTGCAGCTTGAACTATTCAAATGAGAGGATGGGGATGGGGATGATGGTGTAATGAAGTCTTGTGACCTAAATAGATAGATTATTTTAAACTTGTCAAAAAGAGTAAATAAGATGATACACATTCCACATTAACAACATATTCTCTATAGTAAATGCTTTTTATGTATTTGTGTGTGTGTGTGTGTGTGTGTGCTGCAGATAAATCAATAAATCAATGACAAAATGAACATTTCTAAGTGTGTGTGAGAGATTTCAAATAAAATGTAAGACATACAATATTGATGAACATACAAATTTTAGCTTTACTAAAATAAAGGAAGTGATTGCATCATGCTTCTTTCTATAATATATTTGAGCCGAAAAAATGAGATTGATGCGATTAGTTTCTAGTTTTCTTAGGTCTTCATAAGAGAAAGAATACCCTTCAGTCCACAACAACATAAGTGGCTTATATCTATTTATAGTGTATACAAACTGCTGGGACACAGCTAAACTATCTATTTAGGTCACAAGACTTCATTACATTCTCATTCTTTCACCATCCTCCCGCTTAACCATTTCAGGGTGTCATAATCCATATCTTGCAAAGGGCAAAATTTTATCTACCTTCATCCTTTGGTCATTGTGTAAATAATCTTCCTGAGGGCAGAAGATGGATATCCTTTCTCTGATGAGAATCTATGAAAACTAGAAACTAATCAAATTTGTCTCACTTCTGGCCATGGGATGATTAAAAAAAAAAGTCTATGGTGTAACCACTCTCATTTTTGACAGCAAGGCCAAAATTCCATGTTTATCAAAAAGATATACCTTACATTACATTTCAAATTATCTCCAAAATATTTTTTTGAATTATCTCAATAAGCAATATGCATTATTACTAATTATTTGTGTGTGTGTGTTTGTGCAAGCAGGCACACACACACACACACACACACATACACACACACACACACAGAAGTAACTGCCTTTTTTTTTCCCCCATGAGTAGATATATAAAACATTATCTACAATGAGTAGGCCAATTATCAAAGAGATACATTCCTATTATGACCACACCTTTGTTTTACTTTTTTCTTTTATCAATGTATCCTCCTTTTTTTCGTTTTACAGGTGTGAATTAAAAGATATACTGATTCTACTTCTAGTGCATCAAATGGCCATATAGAAGCTCCCTCGTTAGATAATTATGACTAGGTTTGTTTTGAAAGATTGAATTGTGAACAGATTGAATAGATGGTTGACTCTTGAAATACAGCTGTCTATCAGATTAAATGAAAGCAATGGAAAGCCTTACATAGCTCAAACCATAACAACAGGAGGGTCAAATACGCAACAACTGCTTAATAGTTAGCTAACTACCAAATGGCCACAAGAACGCAGTTGAAAATACACTTAGAGTCTTTAAAAAGATTTATTCACATTAACATAATTGTTTTGAATGACCAGAGTTTGCAAATTTACTCTTTTTTATGGAAAGATTATGGCTCAAATTGCCATCAGTTAGGGCGCCATTTGATTGGCTGCTGCTGTTCATGAAGTCATGTATAAAACTTAGTTCTCCTTGATTTCCATGTATTAGAGTCATATAACTACATGAAAGGTAACTGTGTCTAGAGTTCAAGAGTCAAGGCTATGTTAGCCCAGTCAACATGAATAACAATTGCATGTTATGTTCACATTTTAAGCCACATAACAATATAATTACGTCAAAAGTCATGATTGTGTTAGTCCAGTGAATGTATCATGATAATATGAACAACAGTGTATCAGAGTAGATAAAATAACAGATTGATTGCTTGCATACAAGTGGCAGTAAGTTATGCACCTATATCTATACGTGTATAGGATTGTCCATATACTTGAATATGAGAGCATGATTTAGTTGTTGAAGAATGTATTTTTTTAATATGTTCTTTCAGCTTATTCACTTGAAGTTTTTTTAAGAGATATATTTGCTTTTTTTTGTTAATATTTGATCTGTGATTTTGTTAGAAAAAAAAATGGGAAGACTTGAAATGTTGGGATTTGTTTGCTGCATGAATGCTCACTTAGAGGAAAACGTCTTGTGTTAAGATTGTGCATTTGTTGAAATCGGATAGGCAATCTGTTTTACAAGGCAAGTTTCCTTTTTTCTATGAAATCTCCATTACAACCATTAGCATGAATTAAATTTTTCGATAAACAATGGATTGATTGAAAATGAAGGCCACACACACACACACATACACACATATGCTATGAAGTATCTAATTCCTGATGGAGTTGTAAAAGTACACTGGTGGCACATGGCCTGCTTTTTTTTTTTTTGTTTCTTTTTACCTGATGGTCTGACTATAGCGGAGGTCTTCAAAAAGAGGGAGAAAGGAAGGAGAGAGAGAGAGAGAGATGTATGTAAGCTGAAAGAAAAATTGGAAATAAGAGCAACTCTGCTAGCATGGACATGTGATGCATATGGAGGATGACAGTTGAGTAAAGAGCTTCTGTGTAATTGAAGTGGAAGGAACCTGAGGAAGAGAAAGACTGAGGAAGATACTGGAAATGGTGAAGAGTGATTTCAAGAGGCTAAATCTCACGAAGGAGATAATAAAGGACTGTAATGAGTGGCAAGATGCTGTGCTGAAAAAAATGTATCCAACCCATGCAAGCAATTGAAACTGATAAATCTTGTTTCATTTCTTTTTTTTTTTTTTCTGCTCCTCTGAATTATTTCCATTTCAAACCAACACTAACTAAAATATTACCGTTTACTCTAAGGATGTCCTTATTTTTATTTTGCTTCTTCATGATTGATAACGAAGATGATGAGATGGTAATGATGATGATGATGATGGTGATGGAACAACAGTAGTGGCAATGTGGAGAGTGACAGTCATGGTGGTATAGTGCCATGATGGAGAAGCAGCAGTAGTAGTAGTAGTAGACAAAGAAGGGAGAGGCAGAGAAGGCAAATGAGAACTAGGAGCTTTACTATAAAAGTGGATAATGGTGGTGGTTCTTTAGAAGCCCCCTCCCACCCTCACAACTGCTCAGTTGCAGAGATGGGGGAAGTGTTGGCAAGGATGAATGACCACACACCACCAATGCTGTTAGTGGCAGTTGCCATGCGTACAAGAACAGTCTAGTTACTATGGATAGTGAGAATTGTGATAGTACTGGTGATTAAACTGTGGTATTTTAGAATTGCTACTGACAATGTTGAGTCAGAATGATGGCATTTTGGAATTTATCTACTCTCAATGGTGAGTTTGAGTTCTGGTAGCTTCCAGTTTCTCCATATTTCAAATAGTTTATCCCAGTAGGTGCGGTATATTACAGTTTTCCTTCCCAACAGTGACAGTAAATCAGCAAGACAGTAATGTGTAGTCAGTTAACCAGATACATGTAACAATACAAAAGGTTAATTATCCATTTGTTTAACTCAAACATTTCTGTAATGGTAGTAGATAATATGTGGAAGGAACAACAGAAGATTTACAGCAATTAAGTCGTTAGTATTTTGTTGTTATTTTTCTATGCAAGCTTCAAGAATAGAAGAAGGTCAGTATAAAGGCATCATTCCAATTGTGATTGAAGACCGAGAGAAAGCTTTAGTTGAAGCCAATGTAAAAAAAATGGCAAGAATATTCGCAGTAAAAATATTAAGACAGACAACCAATTCCTACCAACCAGACAGAATTGCCAAAAGAGAGATTTATGAACCAACAACCAAAAAAACAAAATTATTAACCAAAACAAGTGGGTTTTTTTGGCTGATACAGCTTGTGAATGTATGACCAGAATTCTTCAAATATAAAATTCCACATTATATCATCATCATCATCATCATCATCGTTTAACGTCCGTTCTCCATGCTAGCATGGGTTGGATGGTTCGACTGGGGATCTGGGAAGCCAGAAGGCTGCACCAGGCTCCAGTTTTATCTGGCAATGTTTCTACAGCTGGATGCCCTTCCTAACGCCAACCACTCCGTGAGTGTAGTGGGTGCTTTTTACGTGCCACCTGCACAGGTGCCAGGTGAGGCTGGCAACGGCCACGGTCGGATTGGTACATTTTACGTGCCACCGGCACGGAAGCCAATATATATATATATTTTTTTTTTTTTTGAAACGGAAACAAGTTTCAAAATGAACACTTCACTTCAAACAAAATTTGAAGCCAGAATCCATAGCTTTTTTTATTTATTATTATTTAGTTTGTTTTTATAGGAAAGCTAGAGGAATACAATATGTTCACCTATATTTTTAATAAGCTTGACTTGAGTTTCTAATAACTATCCACCATGCCTTGATAATCTGTTTGCTATATAGATCATATTTCTCAACTGATAGAGCATTAAATATTACAATCGCAAAATAACTGTTGCAGAATGATAATAAAGATGTCAATACAAAACGAAAAAAGTACTATCATCATTATAACTTTTACCACACTTATGAAATCAACACAATATTTTTTCCAATAGCACCAGGATGTAGATTTCCAGCATAATTTGAGAATTTGCACAAATAAATTCCAAACTTATTCTTGAAGGTGCCACGTGTCCTGTGTTTACCTAAAATTAACACTAAGACTTTTGAAACAAACTTTACCCAGCAAGATTTCCAGTTATTTCAACAAACACCTAAGTTAAAATCCATTTGAATTTAGATACAACTATCTATGATAAATATTTTCACTACAAAATATGACAAGTGATAAATCTAGTTATCAAAACCACTCAGGTACTAGCTCAGACGCTTGGCCTTGCTCTGATGTTAAATATATGCCTCTTCATTAGGAAGCAAAAAGAGAATCAGCCAAATGATAAAACAGTCCTTAAAGTTTAAAAGTTGACATTCATCCTTCTTGTACAAGGCCTGTAGTACCAAACAAGGTCATTTGAAAACAAAGTGTTGTACTTAAACTCACACAATATATACATAGCAGTGGTGGAGGATAAACACAGACACACATATATATACATATGATGGGCTTCTACACACTTCCCATCCCCCAGATTCACTCACAAGGCATTGGTTGGCCTGACATAGTTACCCAAGGAGCAAATTATTTTTTTAATAAATATGTAAAAAAATATTTCATACAAAGTCTATCATTACAGTTGTGTCTACATATTTTGGCAAGAAACTTCTGGAGGAAATTAAAAGAACATCATATTAACATCGACCAATATCATAGCATTCTGAAGAAAAAGTTTATCATGTGTGTGTGTGTGTGTGGTGTGTGTGTGTGTGTGGTGTGTGTGTGTGTGTGTGTGTGTGTGTGTGTATACGTACATATAGTTCACAGATGAAATCCAGAGATTCTCCATATATATATATATACATATACACACACACTCACTCACACATGCATGCACACACACACACGTGGACATGCACATACATATATATAACTTCAAAGTCCATGATAAGACACTGTACAAACTTACTGTGGTGACATGAAACATTACAGATATTCACTTACACTGCCAACTCTTTATCTCTTTCTCATTCCTTGTCCCCCACTCCTCTCTCTAAAGAAACTAATTTAAAGACAAACTATACACTGATGAGAAAACAAGATGATCCAAGAGGCAAAAGTACCACAGACTTTAATGTGCATAGACAGATGCTGTTGTCTGCACATTCTTTAGGTCAGGCTTTCACAGGTTTCTGAGTTCTAACTTTTGCACTGTAATGATATAGTGGAATAATGAAGAAATTCAGCTAAATTTCTCTCCTCTTATAAAACTAAAACTGTGCGATGGAAATGAGTTGTGTATCTTGTCAATGGAAAACTTATATTACACATAATGCTGCTTCCTCATCATTACCATCATGGATACCAGTGCTAGCTGTGATACCAGTGCTGGTGGCATGTAAGAGAACCATCCAAACGTGGCTGTTGCCAGCGCCGCCCCGACTGGCCTCCGTGCCGGTGGCACGTAAAAAGCACCATCTGATTGTGGCCATTGCCAGCCTTGTCTGGCACGTAAAAAGCACCATCCAATCGTGGCTGTTTGCCAGCCTCATCTGGCACCTGTGCAGGTGGCATGTAAAAAGCACCCACTACACTCATGGAGTGGTTGGCATTAGGAAGGGCATCCAGCTGTAGAAACACTGCCAGATCAGACTGGGCCTGGCGCAGCCTTCTGGCTTCCCAGATCCCAGTTGAACCATCCAACCCATGCTAGCATGGAAAACGGACATTAAACAATGATGATGATGATGATGATACATTTGCTTTTCCATAACCATTGCAATCCTCTATCATCTCCTTTGTGAGGTTCAACCTCCCAAGATCAGCTTTCTCCTAAGATTCATTTCTTCTCATATCTGCAGCTTCCTTCCATTTAAATTGTTTAGCACGTCTTTACCCAACTCTTATCCTTCATATGCATCAGGTTCATAACAGAGTAGTCTTCTCTCTTGCACATTTCATCTCATTTTCCTTGTACCCAGTTTTTTCTCAGTTCATCTATGCTCCATCATTCATTTATGCTAACATTACATATTCAGCAGAGCATGCTTGGCTCATTTCTTACCATAATCACTTAGCAGCAGTCTAGTTGAAATATCAGTAATTATGTTGTATAGTTTTGGGGCTAAATGCAGCACTCTTTCTGATCTCATTAAAATTGCATGAAAAATAAGCACTATCTCTCATCACAAAGCTTAAATCTCTATGTGGGAAATTAAGATAATCCATGGACTTATTTACATGGAAAAATGTGAGCAAGAAAAATAATATTCTTAAGATTATAAATCTGGAAAAGTACAGGACAGGTTATTACACTTGGAAAAAGTTCAGAACAAGTTATTACATCTGGTAAAGTACAGAACAAGAAAATTTTTACTTAAAATATTGCAGCTAAGGATAAAATTTCAAATAAAATGTTTAGATTTAGAAAATATTAGCCTTTATTAAAACTAAAAATGTTATTACAAGTTACTACTTCTATTTGTTATTACTTGTTACTTCTATTAAAAATAAAAAAATAACTTGATTAAAATATTTTTTGCACATTACAAAAATTCTTTTTTTTAATTATTAATTAATAATTAGAAATTTGAAAATAGATTATAAAACATAATAGTTGTACATAGTTAGTACAATAAATAGAATAATACAAAAATTAGTTATATATGAGTTATCTACCTATAACAACAAATTCACGGTAAAATTTTCTTGAGCTATTGCCAAGTCTTCACATTTTTAGTCTTGATCCAATGCCTATCTTTTTACATAATGAATTTGCCTATCACATATACTATTCTACTTTTTTGATCCAAATTTTTGTTGCATGGGATCAAAACTATGAAGTTCTTCATGCTTTCTTCTATCACTGATGCTAAGATATATATATTTTACTTTTAAAATAAAAAAAGTTATTTATATCTAAACTTGTTTGGAGGCATTACTTACTCTCCTAAAATGTTGCTACAAATTTTGATGTAAACTTTTTTCTACTGGACTAGCCCTCTTCAAAAATATAAACAGTTTTTTAATTTGGTTTAGAACTGAATTAACGACAAAGCTCTGAAGATGCTGCCTGTGAGTAAATTGTGGCCTTAAGAATATTATTCAACTACTACCATAGTTGAATGATTGAGCAGTTACTCTTTATTTTAATATAGTTTGTCTATAGTTTTATTGTTGTTTAATTAAAACCTGAATGAACAAACTAATGAACAAAGGTATTTCAGTTGTAGCCATACTGTCTTTTTAGGATACATTTATCTAATGTGTTCATTACTTATTTAAGATAGTAGAATCTGACCTGAAGGAGATTTTGCTGCCATGTTTATCAGGTTCAGTGATCATCTATGGTTCCTTTGTTGGTTTGTGTAATGTATCTATGGTGTATCTAGGTTAATGTTGTCAAGCTCATTTTTTCAACAATATACACTTTATAAGGCTTTAACTGGACATTGCAAATCAACAAACATTTGGAAATTGTATTATACCCCAGATAGTTACAAAAATAAGCATTATCTACTTATTTTTGCTTGTCTATATCTTAGCTTAAAACTACAGCTTTTTACCTTGAAAACATTGATATAATATAAGCCACTGAACTTCTGGTTAGCAGTTCATTATCTTATTTACTCAGTTCCCTATAAATCCCATTAGAAAGAATGGTATTGCCCAATTACAGTAGTACTGCATGGAGAAGGACATTAGTGACAAAGTTGACTGAAGTAGTTATACAGAACTGTTATGATGAATGAACATTTATGTAGAATGATTCTGTTGAACAACTATATAATACACACACACACACACTCAGAACAGTTATGCTGTTTAATCTCAGAACAACTTTGATTGAGCAGACCTGTCAGCAAAGGTATTCCCACCATATCCATTCCGTCTTTTTTCGGAGCATTTAGGATTACATTAGCAAATGTGTTTGCCTTTCCATAAATTGTAAGGAATAATATGAGGAAGATGTAGTTGCTATTTCTACCAGATTGAGAGGCTGCATAGAAGGTCCCTCATTGGTTCATATAGTTATGCAGCAGCTATACATAACATTTATGTTGGATAGTTATTTATGCAGAACAGTTTTGTAGACAGTTATGCCAAACATGCTCAACAATTATGTAGAACAACTATGCAATCATGTAGTAAGGCTTTATATAACAGTTATACAGAACAGTTATGTAGAGCAGTTGTATGGAACAGCTATATAGTAAAACTGACTGAACAGTAATGGGGCCAACTTCTACACCCTTACATGCGAAATGATAATATGTGGTGGAATGGTAATTATTCCACGTTGAATTTTTCTGATACATTTAGATTTTCCTTGCCTAAGGAGTGCATAATGCAGTAGTACAATTACATATCTCTCTCTCTCCCCACTTCACCCCTCTCTCTCTCTCTACTTACTACATGACTAAAATAAGTTAGTGCAAGCAGTTAAAATTTTCTTGCATGCCACATTAAGTGTGTTTGTGGTTACCAGCTATTTTCCATGTGGCTGACCTCTCTAGGTAATTTCCATTGGTTGCTATGCCTCCTTGAGTGGATTATGGTACAAGAATAATACAGTAATACATTTAGAAATCTTCATATTTGGTGGTGATGGTAGTGGTAGAACTACTTGCATGGAATTAAGACTGATTGGCAATGTTCATGATCTTGATGGATGGGAAAAAGAAAAGGTGTTGAAGAATTGGAAGAAGAGAGATGAGAAGATAGGGGAAATGAATAAGAAAAATAATAATAACAGTAGAATAAGTTGGAAAATAAAGATAAAAGTAAAACAAAAATGTAGAGAAAGATATAGTGAGAAAGGGAGAAGGATTGACAGGGATAGACAGATATAGGTAGGTAAAGAATGTTGAAAAGAGAACATTAAGCCACTGAAAGTATGAGAACTTTGTTTATTGCTTTGCTCAGGTGGTGCTAATGAAACCATACAGAAACAACATTCATGCATACATACATCTACACACAACCACACACAGACACATCTATACACATAAACATCTCTAAACACACATACACAGACATATCTATATATAGTGACTTCCTTTTAGTTTCTGTCTACCAATTCTAATTCTACTTACAAGACATTGTTGAACCTGAGGCTACAGTAGAAGACACTTGTTGAAAGTTCCATGCGATGGTACTGATCCCAAAACCATGTGGCTGTGAAGCAAACTTTATAAATACACAGCCCTGCTGGTACCTAATCATGACTGCACAGAATATAAAGGAAAAAGAAATTGAATTTGGAAAATAACAAATGTCATAAGAAGCCTGAAAGCATGCATGCTGTTTGTTTGTTTGTATACATCTGTCTGTGTATCTAACATGGCCTTAAAGAAGAGATATTTCATCAAGATTGCAGCTTGCACAGTGGAGACAGTCACCTTCTATTTAAATAAAGAGCTGTGGCATGGACGGTGGTGGTACCACTTGAAATTGTCATGCTAAAGCTGTTGATATTTGAAAAATGGTCAAAGTAAATAGGGAAGCTACAGCAAAAGGTGAGGAAGACATGATAGAGAAGTGTCAAACCGCTTAAATGATCTTCCTGCACAGACCACCACCACCACCACCAACCCACTATCCTCAACACATACATACACACAGCTTCCACTGTCTTATATACTTTATGCCTGCATTTCAGTATGATATATGACACGCACTCATACATGTGTACATACAAACATACACTGATAGCAATGTCACAGATATAGGTGAGGCACATACACACAAATCTAATTATATTACACACACAGAAAAATGCACATAGTTAAAAGAATAAGTCAACAGTAGTATATTATATATATATATATATACAAACACATATATATGTACAAATGCAGTGACAC
The DNA here is from genome assembly GCF_006345805.1 of Octopus sinensis. Taxonomy (NCBI): domain Eukaryota; kingdom Metazoa; phylum Mollusca; class Cephalopoda; order Octopoda; family Octopodidae; genus Octopus; species Octopus sinensis. The sequence continues at coordinate 35,954,176 of NC_043002.1, read as the reverse complement.
ACACATACCACACATAAAAAAATTATACAAGTGTGCACAGACAGTAACATTCACAAATGCTGTGCGAGAATACACACATACAATGCCACATATAAACTATTACAAATGTATTTATATATGTGTGTGTATGTGTTTGTGTGTGCATGTAAGCATATATACACATAGTAATGCAATCACAAATGCAATTTAATATATGTACAAGATGCAGATATAGCCATGTGGTTAAGAATTTCTTTTTCACTCATGTGGTTCTAAGTTCAATCCCACACCACGGCACTGGAGGCAAGTGTTTCCTACTTAACCTCCAGTTCACCAATATTTTGTATATAGGATTTGATAGACAGAAACTGTGTGAAGATCTGTTGATGTTTGTATATGCACGTGCTGTTGTCTATCTCCAATTCAACCTTGACTGAGCAAATCAATGATCAAAAGGACTTCAACCATGACCACCTCATTGTTTTAGGGGTATATATCTAGGATCAAATTTGTTCAAAGTGTCTTTGCACATTTAAGAGGTTGGGTTTGATATGAGGGAGACTTGGGTGCCTCTAACAGATGTCTTTGTTTAGCTCAATGTGTTTTAATATACCAGTGTGAATCACAGTATCATGTTATGCTTGTTTTTTTTTATGACTCAAAAGGAAAATTTTAACCCTTTGATAAATAAAAATTAAAAATAAACACCAAACTGAAATAGATACTGGGGTTCGTTTGACTGATTAAAAAGGTTCTTGAAGACAAAGCACCAGTATGGTCACAATCCAATAGATAGAACCAGTAAAAGAAATAAAAGCACACAACCATTGGTTCACATGCATACAGTTGCCTCTGTTTTTTCCATTGCTACTACGATGACCACTATTCTTTGCAGCAGGCTGGTGTTATACCTACTCCATTCAGATAATCCCTACCCACTTGTCTATCCACTACTTGTCATCCTTGGTGTATCTACACCACCTCAGCTCCACACTAACCACTGTGCCAAGTCTTTTCTCCCCAGTTCATCAACCCTCTGGAATCTTCTTCTGCTCATGTCTTTCTTGCAGGCCTTGACCAGCCACAGATAAAACAGATCATTAACAGCATCAAGCTCACAAGTTTCAGAGGACCTACAAAGGACAAGGACACTGTTCCTTTCTCCAAACCCAGTAAATGGAAAGGAAAATACAAACACAGTCTCAAATGATTTTTCACACATGCATGCACACACACACATGCACGCGCACACACACACATGCACGCACACATGGCATATTCTGTTGGTAAGCCAGTTCTGCTATAGTCAATCAAAAACAAAAACTTTAAAACATTATTTTATTTTGAAAAAGTAAATAAGAAATAATCAAAAAATGTTTCAAACTCGTATCAAATTTTTGGAATATTTCCCTGAAAAATTTCATTTTGTAATTTATTTATATATTTATTTATTTATTATGTTTTGTCTTGTAAGCTCTATACTTTTTATCTATTTTCATGCAAACTTGGTATATCTGCACAAAAGCAGTTTTCTGTTTGCTCGTTTTTTTGTTTTTTTTTATATATATATATAAAAGCATATTCCGCCCATCAATGAAAATGAAAATTTAAATTAATTTTTCCTATTGCTTGAAATTTATTATTTTCCAAATGACACAGTGAATAATTTTTAAAATATGAATAACTTTATGATGATGATGATGACGATGATCATTATTATCACACAGAATCATAATAACTACTAGTTGAATAACAGCAACAACAACAACAACAGCATTATTATTATTATTGTGGTTGTTATCATTATTATTATTATTATTATTATTATTATTATTATGCTTGTTCCTGCATTCCTTCTGTTTCATCCATGCTATGATTACGTCATCAAGGGAAGTTATAACTTGAATGTAGAAATAAATACAGAAAGAGAGAGAAAGGGAAACAAAGCAATAAATGAAATGGGGAAATGCAAATAGTTGAATCAGTGATAAGAGAGAGAGAGAGAGAGAGAGAGAGAGAGAGAGAGAGAGAGAGAGAGCGAGAGAGAGAGAGAGAGTGAGAGAGAGAGAGAGCGAAAGGGTCTATATTATTAGAGAGAGTGATAGATAGGTAGCTAGCTAGCTAGATAGCTAATGTTCAGTTTTGTCTTTTGCTTAACACCATTGTTTTTTGTTAACATTATGTGTTAACAAAAATGGAGATGAAATTATGTAAAAATATTTATTTTTTAAATATAATGCTTGAATTTTTTTAAAGACTTCATTTGTAAGTTGCATTACAATAAATTTTAACCTCTCTTAACATGGATATGTAGTGAGCATTATAGTTTTATTTAGGAGAAAGGAAATATAATATGATATTCATATCTTGCTGGTCACTCAATATTAATACCTGGATTCATGTATTTGTACACAATGATGCTGTTAAGCACCCTTGAAGGCAATTTATTCTTGTCCATACCATGTGTTAAAATCTAAACCAAAGTATATGGCTTTGAACATTTAGGGGAGACAGGAGACTGTCAGTGTTGATCAACTTAGGCAGGCTTTCATTGAGTCTATTCCCCTACCACAGCACTCCTCTATCTCTTCTGTCACACCTTAGCAATCCACATATAAATGTAACATATTATCTAACAACAGTGCATTTCATATGGACAGGGCAACTAAAAGAGGAAGAAGAGTACATTGGCCAACTAGGTAAACTCCCATGTTTTTATTAACACATACACACACATACAAACACAAACACAAACACACACACACACACACACAATGTTTTCTTTTTATAGCACCCAAGAAAAAAGAAAAAGAACTGCAGAATTTTGCATTTTTGATGTTTTCTACAACAGGAGAGTTCATGATTGTTCAGAAATATTACGATGTGTTGCTATAATACCTCCATTCACAATTTGGATATTCTACAGGATTATTAAATTAACACTAGGACTTGACTGGTACTCTATTTTATATATCTAAAAAACTGAAAGGTGGAGTTGGTCACAGTGAGGTCTGAACTTGGAACATTATGGACCATAACTAAAGAGAACAAACATTTTGTTAAATGCTCTACAAACTCTAAAATTTCTATGAAGAAAATATTTAGACATTGAACTGCAGCCAATTTCTTATGCCTGCCATAGAAATCAGCTCTTGGTTTAAGTGCAGCTGCTGCATTTGTGCAGTGGAAGTAATAGAATGAAGCTTGCAAGTAAATACTTGAAATAAAATTCAACTTTCACAACTATCCTTCAGTCAGTTTCTGCAGGAATTTTTAAAAGCTGCCATTAGTACCATAGTTGAATAATAGTCTTCTCTAACATGTTACATGTGGTGAGAAAATATATGTGAAGAAGACAGTAAAGACAACTATGGTGGTGGAGATGGGGGGGTGTTGGTGGAGGAGGGGAAGGAAGTGAAAGAAAACAAAAGGAGAAAGAAAGAAATTAGCCAAAAAGATGAAGAATGTGGAGTCTCAAGGCTGCTCTTGACTTCTAATGGAAATAAATTGAGGAAGTGAGAATAGTAGTGAACTACCAGCTCATTCACAAAACCAAATCCACTGCAGGTTCTATATCCTCTCAGCACAGGCCCACTAGTATACAGTTGTTACATGTCACTTGACCAGCTAGAAATAGATACAATATTTCCCTCAAGTCATACCCTACCATCTTAAAAAAGATCACATTAGACAATATAGCCTGGGGCACACAATGTTTAAAAGATGATACTGGATGTCCATAGTGAGGAAACTTTTGATCATAGGTCTATACAGACAAAACTGACCAGGGGCTGAACTAAAACAATAGCAACTACCTGTCTCTTACCCTTCCAACACCCTTAATTTCAACTCTTAGACCTTACACTAAACACTTTCCTAGTCCTTCCATGAACTTCATCCCACTGGTGATTTTCTTGCAAAAGTCAATATACTGTCTACAAAAGTCCAAGCTAACATCATCCACATAAATTTTATCTGTCTGGGATGATCTACAAATATCATGAGTACTGCTTTCACCTCTAAATAACATTTCCCACCTTACCAAAACTTTATTGCATTTTTGTTGAGTAGAGTAAATGTTACATGCCTTAGTTAAGAGTGATATCAAGAATAGGGTCCATTCACATCATCTAGGAATGTTAATGTTAGCTAAAACAGATCAGTGTCTACCCAGAGAATGTTTTTTCTCATATCTGTTTAATACTATTAATCAAAGATAAGCAACGACCTTTAAAAGTCATGTTTTGCAAATGTAAATAAAAAAAAAGAGAGAGAAATCATCATTTGCAATAACAATATTTACTCCCTTCTTAGTAGGCAGAATAGTTACCATGAAGGAGGTATAGTTCATTGCTGTAGGCTAATGGAACACTGTGTATTTAATGCACACCCTATTAGTTTGCTTAAATGACTTTCTGTTGTATCACCAATTGTTATGACAATGCTTTTTTTTACACTGTAACCATGTAGTAACAATAAAACATATAACGAAGCAGGGTAACAACAAACGATATTCTGACAAACTACCAAAATGACATCTTATGACTTCCTGCGATTAACACCTACTCTCCTCCACTCAGACCACTAGTATTTATAGTTGTTTGGTTAAGTCTATTCTTGCAGAGGTTGTTGTGATTCTCACCACATCATCTCTCCTTCTGAGATTTCGACTTCTGTAGAAAACAAAATTTATTTTATTATTATTATTTTTTTCTTTCTTTCCAACACCTCTGCCTTTTCGAAATTTTGCTACCCTAGGGAGTTCAGTACCTTTTCTGCTTAGGAATTATTTCTAAATGTTCAGTCTATTTACGTTTTCTGTGATTGCTCCTTCTAGGCTCATTCTCTTTCAGTACTGGCACATCGAGCATGTCGTAAAACACTTCCATTGGAATTTCCTTCCTTTCTTCTGTATGTCTGGTTTTTAATTTATTTAGATATCGTTTATGCGCCCATTGTTGGTCTTTTATTAAATACATCATGTTTCCAATTCTTTTAGTCACTACACCATCCTGCCGACTCTTATACATTCTTGTATACTTTGAAATGGACTTTGTCTCCAACATCAAAATGTTTAGTTGAATTTTTTGTGTTTTCTCTATACATTTTTCCTTTACCAAAAATTTGTCGAAGATCGATTTAATCTATTGAGTGAACATTGGCTCTACTGTAGAGAAATCTGTGAAATTGCTTCACGGCAAAAATAATTGCAAGAGCTTCTTTCTCCATCTGACAGTAGTTTTTTTCTGCTGAAAATCAGAGTGCGTGAGGCATAGTTCATATTACCGCCTTCATATTACCATCTTTATAATTGTGTAGCAAAACTGCTCCTACACCATATTCAGAAGTGTCAGAAGCTACAACAATCTCTGCTACAGGATTAAAATGAGCCAGTGACAAATTCGAAATTGATATCTTCTTAATATCCTGAAACACCTTTTGACAGTTATTTGACCAATTCCATTTGGCGTCTTTCTTTAGCAAATTATTAAGTGGAGCTCTCAATTCATATATGTTTGGTATGTAATTTTGATAATAATTCACTAGGCCAAGAAAAGTTTGTAATGTTAGTGGGGGGAGGCATATTTTAAATTGTGTCTGCCCCTGATGGGTCAGTTCATCTTCCATTTGTCCTAAATATCTAATTTTAGGCAAAAATAATTCACTTTTCCCTCACTGAGAGTGAAACCATAATCTCTTACTTTTTGGTAAGCATACTTCACATGTTCGATATGCTGATCATGAGATTCACTTTTAATTAATACATCATTGAGGTATGGAATTGTAAATTAACAGTCTGCCAACATCACATCCATAACCTGCTGAAATATTGCAGACCAAATGGCAATCTATTATATTTGTATAGTCTTCTGTGCATATTCACTGTTAGAAGCTTTGTGCATTTTTCATCTACATTAATTTGCAGGTATACATCAGACAGATCCAGTTTCGAAAAAATTTTGTTATCATTTAATTTTGCAAAAACATCTTCCGAAGTAGGCAGTGGATAGTGGCACATTTTTAGACAGTCATTGAAACCAGTAGAAAAATCAGCACATACCCTGATTTTGTTATTTTTAATACACACAGTTGGTACTGCCCACTTAAAATAATCTATTTTTTGAATAATTTCCATTTTCTCCAGTCTGTCTAATTTTTCCTATACCTGCCTTATCACAGCAAATGGTACCTTTCTATTAGGTTTGAATACAGGTATGGCATTTTCCTTTATTTGAAAACAGGCCTCAGTCTCAGAAGAGAGACCCAATTTATCCAACAACAAGTTTTTAATTTTTCATCAATTCAGCTGCTGAGTTATTTTCACTGGTGGGACAGCCATTTATTTTTTTACAGAACAAACTTATGGGGAGGTCCCCATAAGTCAGACAACTCCAACCAGTCGTTCCAAACAGATTGGTTGTGTTTTTTACCATGAAAACTTTTGTTCTCCAGGTTTTCCCCCAAAATGTGATATCACTCCATATTTCACCTATGAAGTGTAGTTTTACACTAGTCATGCCTCATGCAATTTTTGATGTTTTTATTAATGTAGGTTTCCCAATTCTTTTCTACATGTCGGTATTGATAACTGAGATGTCACTACTAGTATCTTGTAATTTAATATTCACTTCATTTACTTTGACATGCACAAATCTCCTCTTTTTGGTATCACTTCTACTTTCTGTGAGAAAATTTTAGAATTTTTTATGCTTGACCTTCCGAACTTTGTTTGCTCTGCAATGTGAGCTCTTTGTGTCCTACTTTTTGGTAACTGTAACATTTTTGCGTGTTGAAAGGACAATACTTCCTGAAGTGTAGGACTCTACATCTGTATTATGGGTTTGGTCTTAACATTTTTCTTTTGTTTATACCTTCCAAGTTGACATGCTTGTACTTGGGAGAACTCCTCTTCAATTTTCTGTATGTCCTGATGTAAGTTTACCATTCTTTGACACTCCTCTGCAACTGTCTGTAGGGTTAAACTTTAGTCTGCTTGTTCAAGTTTTGTGAGAATTCTTAAATGTATCTCCACATCTTTGTTTGCCATCAGCCCTTGTACAAAAATGAGGCACTTAAACATGTCAGGAGTCAGTTCCTCCAGTTTAAACATTTCGCACATTCTGTTTACAGTCCCAGTATATGTGACAAAGTCTTCATCCACTTCTTTAACAAGATTCCAACATTCCCATCGAGTATTAAATAGGGGATTCTTATCACTGAATATTTTTGATAGTAATTCAACTGTTTCCTGGAAACAAATTTCACTAGTATTTTGTGGGTAGTATAAGATTACAATATTTTTCATGTTCAGCCAGTGCTAATTTATGTTATAATGGTCTTACTTTTTCATTGCCCATCCACGATTTGCAATCTTCCCTGAAGATTTCTTCATACCTTCTAAAGTACACTACAAATGTTATACCCTTCTCTTGGTCATAACTGTTACAGAGTTCGATACGCCATCTGGCAAAAACAATATTATAGAGTTTCCAGACTTCTTAAGACATAGCTCCATAAACTGTTGTTGTTTATGTTTTTCCTGTTGCTGAAGTAGTTGCTTCTGCAACTCTTGTCACTGTTCTTGCTGCTGTTTTTGCAACTGTATTATAGAAGCTAATAGGTCTTCCATCATTAACAACATTGTATCACAAAAATTTGTTAACCGACTTGCATGAGCTTCGATCCTTGTCGCCAATTATTATGATGACACTCTTTTACACTATAACCATGTAGTCACAATAAAACATATAACAAAGTAGGGTCACAACAACATAACAATCCAACAAACTCTCCATGTACTATACACGGACCAACAAATGATATTCCAGCGAACTACCAAAACAACACCTTATGACTTCCTACAATTAACTCCCACTCTCCTCTGCTCAGACCGCTACTATTTATAGTCTTTCAGCCAAGCCTATTCTTTCAGGGGTGTTGTGACTCTGGCCACAACAACAATGGACAGCAGTACTGTTAAAAATCAACAAGTATGTTAAAACCAACAGCAATATTCTGCAGAAGCAGAGATTTGACTGATTTACTATATTTTTCAAGTTCAATGTCTCACTGTTCTGAGTTCACATTCTACTGATACCAACATTAACTTGCATCCAACAAGCCAATAAGGAAAGGAACCTCTCTAGATTATTCATAAAAGTCAGTTCAATCAGGGTTGACCTGGGGCTATATAACAACCTTTTACCCTATTCAGAGACTTAAAGAAAAATAAAGAAACAGTAAGCCATTAATATTGAGTATTTTGGAGTCAAGGGTACAGAGTAAAAGCTTTTGCTTATGTTGATGGTAGTTAGGAGGTGCCTGTGGGGTACCTTTTGCATTTATGAATCCAACATGCAAGGTTTGTGAGTAATGTGGGGTTTGTTATTTAGCCCTGCGACTAGCTTAAAAGACTCCTATGATCAAAAGCATTCCAACCATGACCATCCCCTTTTATTTATGTAGGACTACATTATCCAATGTGTCCTTCTGATTTACACTGTGATTCAAGAGATTTGGTTACTATGTCTTGCAGGTCAGTATCCACTTTGATGCTATTGGTGGTTGAGTTTAGTGGTCAGAATCCATACTGCAATTCATAAAAATTTTCTGGAGAAGCCTTTAGATAAACTTGAGGATGGATTTTCTAAAATTTTAAGAGCATACAAAGGGAGCAATACAATCATCTGATTTTCGGTGGGGGGGGGGGGGATTTAAAATAGTGGTGAATTTTTTCGGCTTCTAGGTTCTGGGGATCTTCAGTGATTCTTTTAGATTTTAGATTTATATTTCAAAATGCTTGACTTTTGGAGATTTCCTTATTGCTTATATTACTACTGCCGCAATTATTGTTGTTTAACCTCAAATAAACTCCAAGATCAAGTGTGTTCAACCACGATCAACTTGTCTAATTTTCAAGTATAGTATACTAAGGACTATTTTTTCCAATATGTTCTTCCTGCTTAAAATGATAGGATATAAATATAATTTGGCTGCTATTTCTTGCAGTCTGAGCAACTGCTTTGGTTTATTCCCTTGCAGCTGTTATTATTGTTGCTGTCGTTGCTTCAAAAGGAGTTCAATGTTTACAGTTCAAAATGAAGTGGTTAAAATGGCTTCAACTTGGAACTGACTTGAGATTTGAAACTTCTGGAGATAATTTTGCCATGAGGATTATATCTTGAGCAAATTTCATGGAGCAACTTATATTCTATTCAGAATGTGCCATTCCATTGGAACATTGTTATTAGTGATGAAGGGGATAGTAAAAGTTTTGATTTCTAACTTAAATTGGCCCATTAATGCAAAAAGTTTAATTTTCCATTTTACAATTAATTCCAACTTAATAGCAAGGAAACTAAACATTATATATATAGTCATAAAAGGATGGTCATTTAAATAGTCCAAATTCATGAGGGAAAGTTAATATGTGAATGGTGAATAAATAGAAAAATAACAACTGTGCTTTGCATATTTTTATGAGTGTCCCTGTTTTGGAATATTATACATTAATGGGTTAAGCAGTTTCAAGTGGCCATTGATCAGTATGTATTTCGGAAGGGACCGTCAAGTTGGAGATAAAGAAAACAGCTTGGTGATAAGAATAGCAGACTTGAAGATATTAGTACAGTCAAGTCTGCTATTTTTGCAAATTGGAAACTCTACTCACTAATCTGTACTTTTACAGTTTAGTAAATAAAGCCACCCATACTTTTAAACCGCAAATCTCAGATTCATGAAATATAAGTGTTCTGAGTTGACATGTACTTTCCGCTACAGTATGATACAGTATAATGTTCTTGAGGAAGAGAGAATCAGTATAAATAGCAGAATTTAGTTTTGTTGTTGCATGTTCTCAGCCTGGATTCTACCAAGTTGATTAGATACAAGAAATAATATATTATGGTAATATACCACTTACGGTGAAAATGGTCTTGTACCAAGTCAAAATGAAGCCAATTTTTAAAAAGGAAAAATACAGAACCTAAATATTTTAACATTATCTAGAGTACATACCTATATAATTCTCTTGCGAAATCCTACCTAATTCAACTTTACCTTTAATATCCTGAGAGTAATAATGTAAAAATATTTCATCATCATCATCGTTTAATGTCTGCCTTCCATGCTAGCATGGGTTGGACGATTTTGACTGAGGGCTGGCGAACCAGACAGCAGCACCAGGCTCCAATCTTGATCTGGCAGAGTTTCTACAGCTGGATGCCCTTACTAATGCCAACCACTCCGAGAGTGTAGATTTATTATATAAAAATTAATTACCCCAACTTTCATTGTAAGAATGCAGGAAGAGACCCAGCAGAGATATAATTAATGTAAACATGAATACAAAACAGTTTTCTTTTACTTATTTATTCTTTAAAAACTTTAACACTAACACTCTTCAAAATATTTAAAAATCACATAAATTTATGGTATATTTTCAAAATTTCAAGAAGTTGAAATACAGCAGCACATTAAAACAGACACTTCAAAACAATTTAGAAATTTAAACAATTTAATATAATTTAAACGATTTAAAAATCACGTATGTTGTGTTGTCATAGTAGATGTGATGTTAAGGTGCTGGACATCAGACACAATCATAAGTTCAAATCTTACAAATGTCAATGGGCATTTGTGACTGCTCCCTTTTTCTTGATTTAAAAAAAAAAAAGCACAGGTACTATTCCTGATTCAGCACTAACTGGTTACTGGTTGAAAGCGCATTCAACTATATAAACAATTAATGGCATCCAACTATATTAATAATTAAAGCAGATAAATCACACCACTTATGGAAGAAAAACTTTCATAGCTTGATATGTGGACTTGTATAATGACAACAAACTGAGTAGAAGTATTATGAAATTAGAAAATTATTCATCAATTATTTAAGAGTCAACAATTGCTAAGTATTACATTGTGTATATAGCTAAGATACTGACTTTTACAGACTCAGTCCACTTTGCTGTGATTTATTATACAAGTACCTATTCATAATCTCTACTTACAACAAAAAGTACAAATAGATTAATAATTTACCATAATTTTCTTAATTCTGCCACATCTACATTAAATAAAGTAGACACAATTACAAATCAACAAGGAGTCACTGCTAAATGATATAGGTTGTATGACCTACAATAAATGGCAGTCAAATTCTACCTTGGATCATAACCCTCTGTGTTAGAAAAGGATGGAGACTTCAGAAAATGTAGTCCTAGAAATTCTCGTTTGGAAAAATAAAATGACATTCAATTCTGTACCACACACATGATTCATGACAAAACTCTCTGCAATGGGTGTGAAAGATGATCTCTATCACTGGTTGAAGTCCCTCATTCTTGGTTGAAAAGAGGTAGTCATGGTTCTAGGACATCATTTTTCACTCTATGAGATGGTGTCCATGCATCCATGCTTCCTGAAATTCGCCAACAGTACACCTGTTGCCCACCACCCCACTTGTTTCTTCTTCCTTTTTTTCTTTTTTAAGACTTATTCCCTGTTCACTTCCTGCGTATATTCTATGTACTGTTCATGCAGTTTTGGTTACTTTTTCTGATGAGTTGTAGTGCACCTGAGCACTGTATACAATAAGTTCATCATATATATGTATATATATATTGAACAGAATTCATTATAAGTTTGTTAATCAGGATTGATCTAGAGTTATACAATACCACCCTTAAACCATCACTAACACTTTCACACCCCACATTAAACATTACCACATTCAAGCGACCAAGAGAAATTCTGCAGAGTTGCTAGTTGCTAGAACTAGCAGCCAATTCTCCCTCAGATCACACCCTATTGTTTTCAAAAAAGGATAAGATATTAGATAACACAGTCCTACATATACTATGTCTGAAAAATAATAATATAGAAAGGTGACAGTTGAAATATCTTTGAATATAGGTCTGCTCAATCATCAATGACTACAACAACAACAACAGTAGCAGTGACAACAACAACAATACCTCTAACCCCATTTTCATCACTCTCAATTTATACTTTACACCCATACATTCAAACTATCAAGAGGATCTCTAAGGCACTACTTGGTTTGTTTGACATCACAGTTAAATATTCCTCAAGATCAAACTCTACTGTTTTAAAAATGGAAAGACATGCAGATAATGTAGTCCTAGATACAATTATGTGTAGAAAAAAAAAGGACAGGATGATCATAGCTAGAACATTTTGATAACAGGCCTGCATGATCAGAGATGACCTAGAATCAAACAACAACAATAATAAGAAGATACACACTGTAATAAATTAACTGATTTGTTCTCATATTTATACCATTTATCAATTTATAGTACTGGGGTAAATTTTATGCTTCTTACATGATCTTAACTTAAATCTTTTTTTAATGATCATAAATAGGATAGTTTTGAGAACAATTTTTGGGGGCAAGGGTTAAACATTTTTCTTTTCTGTTTTTAGAGGAGGTGGCACAATGCCTATGTTCAATACAAGCTCTCTCAGATTGGTGAGTTCAGTGGAGTTGATGTTCAGCTTGAACTACTGTTGGTGGATGGTTGTAGATCAAGTGTTAGAAAGATAGATATTCAAGATGACTGCAGTTCTAGGGTAGAAGGATGAAGAAGAAAAATATGTTTAGTGCAAAGTTTGGTGGGTGAAATACAGTAGGCATGTCAAGAGGAGAATCAAATGGTATAGAGCTTGCTAGTTTAGAGAAGCTGAAGACATTGTGGTTATGTTACAAGAATCAGAAAGAAGATATTGTTGATTAATAGGTCAGTGGTTATAGTCATTTGGTGAGTGAGCTTTTGTCAATCAGCTGGGTGATCACATTTTTTAATGTAATAAGATATTTTTGTATATAAAGCGATAACACTATCTCAAATATGGAAACTACTTCAATGAGAGTCCAGTAACACTGTCCCAGAGATGGGAGATGTACTCTAATGTGGGCATTACTTCAGCTGTGTAACTAGTTGATCAGAGCTGAAGTATTTTCATACCTTGCAAAGGAAATCATAGTCTTTGAGATGCAATTTTGGCAATCTTAAAATGTGAGGCCCCCATGAGAAATTGCTAAAAATTAGTGAGGCTAAATTTAGCTATAGGAACCTCAATACTAATTTAACATCTGTGAAGTTTTATAAATTTTCAGTAAGGTTGGTTGACTGAATCATGTAGAATAATGAAACTTACAGATTACAAATGGCAGATTACAAAACTGTAATGTGGGTTTGTGGTTTTGTGCTGTTGTTGCAGTTGTTGTTGTTGTTGCTGCTGTTGTTTCTCCAACAGAGGTTCAATGTTGCAATTCAAGCTGAAGTGGTAGATTGGCTTCAACTTGAATTAACTTGATATTGAAACTTAGGAAGAACTAGAGCTTGGTAACTACGCCTTGGGAAAGTTTGGAAGAGCAATTTGCATTCTATTCATAATATGGTTCCACATTAAACCTTTTGATAGCAAACCAAGTGAGATCACCTCTGGTTCTATGATATGAATTTCTAGATTTAAAATGATCAAAATAAAAACTTTCCATCAAAATTTCATCCTGATATATGTTCCAAGTACCAGCTTAAAATGACCCAAATAATTTTACTAAATTCAATCGTTTTAAAAGTAATTGTAATAAAGGCAGCATACATTAACACAAATATGGTAACAAAAAGGTAAAAAATGCTGCTCCATTAGAACCTTTGACTTCATATCTTTTGTTGTTGGTGCTTTAATAGATTTCTGGGTGATAATTAATTTCAGATATCTTGATCAACAATTCCAAGAAAATATTACTTATGAGAGACCTGTATACTAACCAGGAGAAGAAAAATAATCACTGTTCCATTTGCTTAACCCTTTCATTACTGTATTTATTTTAAGATGCTCTGTGTTTCTTTCAATTACTTTAAATACAACAAAGAATTTAGTAAAATAACTTGGTTATCATTAAGCTAGTGTTAGGAACATAAATTGTGACTAAGGTTTTGTGGAAGATTTTGATTCAAAACTTTTGAAAACAAGACATTTGTACTACAGAGCCAGAGCCGGTTTCAGCCAGGTTGGTTTCGAAAGGGTTAAGCAACAAAGACCAGATCTAAATACTAGGCTTAAGACACCATAACTTGTGGGAACATTTAGTATGATAAATATAGGATCAATAATCCTGCCTGTCAACACCTGTCATTAGTAATTAGTCATCTGGTCAAAATGTAATTATAATCCCCATCAGCAAAAGCCACTTTTGCCAACTGTAGAAACAACCTCCCCAGCATATCCTTTTAACCTAAAGCAGAATTCTAATTAGAAAACATACAAAGACCAAAGTTTATTTCACAGGATTTAAAAAAACTATTGGATGAAATGTTGTCAAAGCCAATATGTTGTTGATTTAAAACCAATTAACACAAACTATTAATGAAAACGGAAATGACAGGTTTTTGATAACAAGTTGGTCAATGGAATAGTTATTGTACACAGACTAAATTTTAATTAACTCACAGAGAATGAATCTGCTCAAATACAAAACAAATTTGACTTTGATTAGAGACAACTGTGAGGAAGAATAGAGGTGGGAACAACATACAGTAGTGGCAGCAGAGTGTTACTACATGTACACCTTAAGCAATAAATTATACCTAAATGTGCATTGTGAAGTCTGTAGTAAAATATACAGCTTTACACATTTGAACAGAAACAAGAGAAGCAGAAAAGCCTAACAATGAAATAAAAATAAAGACTGAGACCACACAATTTATTTGAAATAGCAGCCATATCTCCCACAAATAATGCCCTACGATCTTAAAAAGAAAGGACTCATTTACTAATGCATTCCAATACTCCAGTAAGAGATTGGCTGGTTATAGTTGTAAAGCCTTTGATCACATGTCTGCTCAATTGGTGGTTGACCTGAGCTAAATAACAACACTTAGTTCTATACTTGGGCAAGTTACATTCTTTCTAAATACTTTCATATGACAACACTTAACAGACTCCGTGGAGAACAGAACCAAAGAATGTCTCACATACACCTTGCAACTGGAAAATGAGGTACCAGTCAAATTTCCTTTCCTTTTTTTATGTTGGTCTGAAGAAAAGGGCTGTGCACATCACCTTTTAAGACCATGCAGAGACACTGACATGGTTAATGTTCCTCTTGAGCAACTTCAAGTTGCCAGTTGTGTGTGTGTGTGTGGGGGGAAGAGTTGCCAGTTGTGTGTGTGTGTGGGGGGGAAGAGTTGCCAGTTGTGTGTGTGGGGGGGGGGAGAATTCCAAAGAACTGAAATTCTGGGGAGGATAGTTACAAGTATACCAGTATCAACCAGATTATTAAAGCACTGATGAAGAAAACAATGGTGTTTCATGTCCTTGACCTTAAAACTTCAACAAGACTCCACACACATCCATGTTATTCTGTTTATATTCAGTGAAAGTGTCAGTAACAAGGCATTGATTTCAACTGTTTGCATTTCTCATCAGAAAGAGATGTGGAAGAAGAAAGTGATGGAAGAGAATAAAAAAAGAGAGAAAGAAGTAAAAAAAAAAAATGAATGTGTTCTGAAGAAAAGTTTTGCAAGACAGAAATTAATCCAGATATATGATGACATAAGGAAAACCACTCAGCTGAAACGTTTCAAAAGACAAAACAAAACTGGAAAAGATAAATAATAATAATAATGATGATAATGATGATGATGATGATGATGATGATGATGGTGATGATGATGATGATGATGATGATTTCAAAACCTGGCAAGAAAGTAGAAGTAACTATAAAAGATGTAAAGAAAATGATGAAGATGATGGCAGCAGTAGGGAGTAATAATGATAATGTGATTACAGTGATAGTAATTATGATGGTGATTGTAACGATTATGGTGACGTTTATGATGATAACAATGATGATGATGATGTAGACACAATGCCAAATGTTGAAGCAGGAGAGGTAATCAATTGTAGGTACCATGTAGTTTGTAACCTAAATTTAGTTTACTGATGCTGGAGAACTGTAAGACAAGAAGACAAGAAATATATAATATAAATATGCAAATAATAATAGGCTCTTAGCTTGGCACAAGTCCAAATATAGCAGTGGAAGGGGTATCATCAATTAAATTAACTTTATATTATGAGTACATTACAGGTACTTGTTTTTTTATCCAAGCCAAAGGGATAAAGATGACCAATAGTTGTATCAAAACTCAGAATATACAAAGACAAAATTATACACTACACATACTTAAATCTACTTGTTCTATTCTTAACTAAATCACCTTAGAAAAGGAGTATAATTAACTGAATCAACTGCAGTATATTACAGGTATTAATTTTTTATCCAAAAACAATGGATGACAAATATAGGTGAGTCAAGTAGTACTAAAACCATAGGGGTCAAAATTAAACAAATATTTTGTTCAATAATCTACTATTTTTGTGAACTCACTCTTTTGATAAACAAGAAGTCATTTCAGTAAACTCTGAAACATTTTATTGACCATAGGGAAATGAATAGCAAAACTCATGCCAAATAGGACAATGGATCAAACAGGATAACTGAAATATCAATATTCTATGATTTGTTTTTTACAAACAATAATAACTGTTCCTAATATACGCAAAACCCTGAAATTTTTGGAGAGGGCAACAGTTGATTATATCAACCCCAGTACTTGACTGCTACTTTATTCTATTGACTCTGGAGGGATGAAAGGCAAAGTTGAACTTGGCAGTATTTGAACTCAGAATGGTTAAAGAACCAGAAGAAATACTGTAAGACATTTTATCTGACACTCTAATGATTCTCCCAGTCAAGTGTTCTCTTTAATGATAATTACTATTTCTAATAAGTGCACAAGGCCAACAATGTTGGTGGCAAATAGTCAAAGTGATTTTAGTACTTGACTGGTATTTTTTGGATTGATGAATAACAAAGGTGGCCTCAATGTATGTAAAAAACCAGAACAAATATTGCAAGGTATTTTCTCCAAAACTAACAATTCAGCCAATCCACCACCTTAATAATAAATAATAATGATAATAATGATGATGATGATAATCCTTTCTGCTATAGGCACAAGGCCTACAATTTTGGGGGAGGGGACTAATTGATTACATCAGCCCCAGTGTTTCATTGATACTTAATTTATTGACCACAAAAGGATGAAAGGTAAAGTCAACCTCGGCAGAATTTGAACACAATGTAATGACGGACAAAATACCAGTAAGCATTCTGCCAGCTTGCCGCCTTAATAATGATGGTGATGATGATGATAATGGTTTCAAATTTTGCTATAAGGGCAGCCATTTTGGGGGAGGGGATAAGTCGATTACATCAACCCCAGTATTTCACAGGTACTTAATTTATCGATCCTGAAAGGATGAAAGGCCAAGACGACTTCAGTGGAATTTGAACTCAGAATGTAGTGACGGCTAAGTATTTCATCCAGCATGCTAATCGTTCAGCCCAAGGCGTGGTTACCAAGCTCTAGTTCTTCCTCATAAGTTTCAGTATCAAGTTAATTCAAGTTGAAGCCAATCTACCAATTCAGCTTGAATTGCAACATTGAACCTCTGTTGGAGAAACAACAGCAGCAACAGCAACAACAACTGCAACAACAGCACAAAACCACAAACCCACATTACAGTTTTGTAATCTGCCATTTGCCTTAATAAATAATAATAATAATAAAGTCACAAATACAAATATAACATACAGTCTTAAAAAATATATATAACATAAACTTACAAATATAAATAATATACCAACTTATAAATAAATATAACATACAGAAAATAGCTGTACTAGGCACTGCATGCATCCTATGCAAAGCACTTTCAATACAGTAAAAATAAAAACACTGAAAGAAACCACAGCTCATACCCAAGGCACACGAGTTGTGTTAGGTAGTGTAGTGAAAGCATATAGTAATACTGCTAGTATGTGCTACTCTCTCACTCAATAATAATAATGATAATAATAATAATAATAATAATAATAATAATAATAATAATAATGATAATAATAATAATAGCTGACTGGCCAGTGCTGGTGCCACATAAAAAGCACCTAGCCCACTCAGTAAAGTGGTTGGCATTAGGATGGACACCCAGCCATGAAAACCAAGCCAAAACAGACCTTGCTGGTGCTGGTGCCATGTAAAAAGCACCTAGTGTACTCTGTAAAGTGGTTGGCATTAGGAAGGGCATCTAGCTATAAAAACCATGCCAAAACAGACAGCAGAGCTTCATGAAGTCCTCTGGCTTGCCAGCTCTTGTCAAACCATCCAACCTATGTCAGCATGGAAGACAAGCATTAAATGATGATGATGATGAATACTGCAATAATAATAATAATGATGATAATAATAATCCTTTCTTTTATTGTTAAAAGGGGCAATAGGTATGAGAGGGTTGCTAGATCAATTGCAAAAAAATAGTGAATTGAATGTGAATTTAATATGGAGTGTGAAGTTTCATCCTAAGTCTTGATATTGATGAATGTCGATCCAACTCCATTTTGTTTCTAAATTTAGCTTGGTGAAAGTTAATAATGAACACAGTCTTTCAACAATGACATTTCATAATGGCATGGCGTAAACAGTCATTCATATCTGACAACTCAAGTTCATCAGCTGCATTTTTAGATGTTGCAGCTTTATAAAATTTCTGATTTGTCAATAGGAATTTCTTCAGGAATTATACCTTTTGCATTTAAGTATTAGTAGTTTGCATCATGGTTTCTCTATTTTTCCAATTTTAGACTGATCAGTCAAAACTAAAGATGGATAAGTATAACTGAAACAGACTCTTGAGGAGCAATTTTTAAGCTTTTGAAAAATTTCAATATTTCTAGCAACAAAGTTAATGACTGTTTCAAAAAGATGAGGCATTGTTTTGTAGAGTTGCCATGTTCTTGAAAAATTTTGTCTTGATGACTGGCAAAAGGTTACAGAACTCATATCTAATAAGTTAGATGGTTACACAGGAGATGTTGTGAATCAATGTCTAAATTTGTTTCAGATTCACATATTGATAATACAAAATTCTAGTAAGCATAGATAATGCGATAAGGCATTTCTTTTTGAAAAAAACAAAAAAACAAATATTAAATTTTCATTTTCATTTACCACAGGTCTCATAGATGTTAGATAAAATATATTAGTTGCAACTGAGTATAGAGGATGTAATTTCCTTGCATAACACAAGTCACAACTAGAAGAGACCATTTGAAAATGTCATTTAAATAGCCAAGGATTTTTTTTACAGTTATTTCTCATTAACTATCTTGAACCTCAAATGGAAATCATTTACAATGGTTTCTCATCAATAATTAATATATGTATTTCGATATAAGATTCTCATCACAGCACTGATTTGTGGAACCAATTGTAAGTTTCTCTTAACAGATAGTCAGTATTATAAGATAATTTTTTTATAATTTCATGCTAAATGGAGAGATCGACAAATGCCCTTTATAAGAATGAAGCTGGGATTATCTTAATTTCATTAATGTGTTGAGACAACTATTCATGCCACATGAGGTGAAGCTTTTAATGGTGGAGCCACAAAGTTTGGTTTGAAAATGAATATCAGGGAAGACTGAATGAAATTCCTGTCAATCAAGTCCTGACTCTAAACAACACAACTTGAGCCAATCAGATAGTCAGAATTGGCACAAGGCAAGACACTCTATTTTATCTGGGCAGTGTAATCAGTAATAGTGACAAGCACAGTGACAAAAATTGCACAATGAGCAAGGTCAATTCAACATTGCAAGATGAGAAAGCAGCAGTAGAATAAAAAAAACACACACTCTTTCAAATAAAGTGAAAAGTAAACCAAGTAATAATATCATCCACGCTATTATACAGACTGAACAATGAATGCAGAACATATATCTACTTGTAGATGCAGACCCAAAAGACACAGAAAAGAGAAGGAAGTGAACTTATGTCATTTTGACATAGTGCTTTAACAGCTATAATACAGGCAAGTGGGGGGCCTCAAAACTTGATATATTAGACACACTAGTTGTTTGTTTCATTCCCTATTCTAAGAACCCTGACTAATCAAGTTTTCTGACTAAAAACAAAATAGTGCAAATTGAGGTGATAAAACAAATGAGATTTAAACCACCAGTAAAATTGTTTCAGTCTGATCAAGTAGAAATATTATCATCAAAATCTAGGATTACATCATTCAAGCTATCCCTCCATTTTCATGGGAGTGGTTTCAATTAGATATAGCTGCAGTTTCTAGTAGATGGAGTAACCACACAGAGACTTCCACTACTTCATAGCAAACTCTTTTGTGTGCCCTAAAGAAAGTTAAATTTCAGATGAGGGATTTTTCTGTGAAGGAAAAAGCAAAGAACCGAAGTTTGTCGCATAGTTCCCAGTGAAAATGAGTGACACATACGATCACTAATAGCTTCCTTGAACTCTAATACATTTTTTCTCAACAGTGTAA
The DNA here is from genome assembly GCF_006345805.1 of Octopus sinensis. Classification (NCBI taxonomy): domain Eukaryota; kingdom Metazoa; phylum Mollusca; class Cephalopoda; order Octopoda; family Octopodidae; genus Octopus; species Octopus sinensis. The sequence goes on along the minus strand of NC_043002.1, from coordinate 35,933,746 downwards.
GTAATTGGACTAGTTTAGCTTCAGTTAACAAATCTATTGGAAAAGTATCTACAACTACCTAAAACTATGTCATTTAGAGATAGACAGAAAAAAAAAATAATACATACATGCATTATATGTATATACATATATATATATATATTATATATATATATATATATATATATATATATATATATATATATATATAGTCAGAAAACCTTGAAATATGTGATGATAAACGAGTTAAACTCACACTATAAAAGATATGAGAACAAGATCAAAACGCTCTTCCAATAAAAAGCATCAACAAAAATTATACTAATTGCTGCTTTTCTTTCTTTGGTGTGCATACGTGTGGTGGCAGTACAGTTACAGAAGGCATGTAAATATGTATGTAGATGTGAATGTATGTTGGATTTATTTATGGTAAGATGTGTATGAGTTTATGCATATATGAGTGTGTATTTAAGTTTGATTATACATATATATGAACAGTGTGTATCTGTGAGAGAGAGAAAGAGAGGGGAGAACAGAGAGAGAGAGAGAGAGAATGTGTGTGTTTAGTTTTGAGAATAAAACTCCATAAAAACATTTTTTTAAATATAGACATTTAAGTTTTTATATTGTTTTTGTTTCTTTGTTTCTTTTTGTGCGTCTTTTTTTTTTTTGTTTTTATGCTTATGTTGAGAGAAACATTTAGAATTAACATGAAATTTTGTTGAACTTTGCAATAATCTATAGTTGAACATCATTATCTAAAATCAGAGAAATGGGGAGAGGGAGAAGAAGAAAGAGAGGAGACAGTTAGTAGAAGAATACCATCAGCTACCTAGTAGACTGTCAACTCTTCCTTAGTCTGCTTATGGCAAACTAAATTTTTATTGAAAATAAAGATCAATTTTATCATTATTGGCACCAATGATATTTGCTATGTCATTATGCCACAGTACTCATCCCCAGCTTTGCAGTCTTTATCGAGACTGTACATGATTTATATGTACAGTCGTTCCAATAAGCTTTCACTTGACACAATGTTTCTTCTGTCAAACAATCTTCACTAACACGGCTTGTACTGAGCTGAGGCGAAGGCAGAAGACAGTCACTCAAAATATCATGCAATGGTGGGATTAAACCAACAACTTCGTGTGTGTGAAGTGAACTTCTTCACCATTTGGCTATGCCTGCACAGCTTACAACAAACTCATTCTATCTTCGACACTAATAAATTTCAAGTGCAGCTGCTTCACACTATCTCTCTTACAAGTAACAGTAGAATCTTCATACACAAATGATAATAAACTGACCAGCAAAACAAGATCAAGGACTACTTCTTTCTCACTACATCTTTACATAAGAGATTTTGTATGTGGTTGATCAAGCTGGAAGAAATAATAGCCAAATCTTCCTCAAAATCATACTTTACCTTCTTAGAAAAGGGACACACTAGATAATGTCATCTTTGACATAGCCAAATCTCCCTCAAATTACATCCTACTTTTTTTTTTAAAAAAAAAGAAGGAAACATTGAATAATGTAGGCTTAAATAAATCATGTTTGGGGAAAAATATAACATGGTTACAGATGGAACATCTACTAAATGTCTTATTACTTTGTGTTCATATCAAATGTTTCTATTTTTATGCAACAATGTGCAATTTTTTTGTCATTGGATTATTTTATTTTGTGTTATTTCTCAAATTGTCCAAATAAAGAAGGGAACCCAGTAACAACAAATTAGCAAATAATTCATAGTTTGAAATGTTCTATAGTCACAGAATGAGAAGTCTACATTATGTCCCCATTTCTCTTTGGGTTTTTTTTTTCCATTGTAAGTCTACTTGATCACAGCTGAACAGGAGGTCAAACCAACAAATGATTGGACTGAACAGGACCACACTAACCAATCAACCAACCAAGTGACTGACCAACCAACCACTCAACAGACTGACCAACCAACAAACCAATCAAATGCTGACAGGTACTCTTAGATCTGACAGAAGTATGACATACCTGAACTTTGAAATTTTTGAGTTCCTACTGACTGATTGATCACACAGCAGGCCCAGTCCACTCAAGAATAACAATGATATAGCTAATTAAAAGATTGTCTGCTATTTATTTGTACCCACATTGCATTTCCCTTTCCTAATAGGGTCAGTGCTCTCAAGGCTTAACTCAACATAGAGTGCCCTTCCACTACATTTTTTAACTCTGCCAAAAAGAAACATTTCCCATTGAATTATTGTTATTTTCTTTGGTTTGTTTTACAATATTAACATATCAGGTATTTAAAAAAAAACAATAGCATCATATATTGGTTATAGGTTTCTAGTGGATCAATCACAGGTTCACTGGATTTCTGGTAATGTGAGTGACAAGTAGGGATGTGTGTGCAACTGAGAATAAATTCAACAAGGTTTTGTTTTATACAGTGACAAATTAGTAATTTTCTTGCTGATGCATGCACACACACACACACACACACACACACACACACACACACACATGTATATAATAGGCTTCCACGTAATTTCTGTTAACTAAATTACATTCACAAGGGCCACAGGCATGACTGTGTGGCTGAACAGTTCACTCTACGACCATAAGTATCTTCTACCATTATCTTGGGTTGACCAACATCTTGTGAATGGAATTTGGTAGATGGAAACTGTGTAGACATTCATCAAGTGTGTGTGTGTGTATCTTTCACTACTGTATATTGGTGAAAGATATAAACATTGGAGAGAAAACTGAAAAACAAAGGCTTTAGGAACAAGTTTCCTAGAAATATGCCAAATTACAAAGTATCCCCTTACACTCATGCCATCAGATATAGAGAACCAGCGACTGGCCTCAGTTAGAGAACTGTAAACAAAAAGTGTTTGTTTACCAACTGCAATAATAAATAAATAAATAAATAAATAAATAAATAAATAAGGCACTGGCCATTTTGAGGCTATGACAGAAGATATTTGCCCAAAGTGCCACACAGTGGTATTGAACTCAGAACCAGAGGTTGGCAAGAGAACTTTCTAAGTATACACAGCCAAGCATCACCTCATTATATTACTGATACTAATTTTATCAACTCTAACAGCAGCAGCACCAAAAGAAAAGTATCTGTTTCTTTGGTGGTGATCATGACTGCTTGTATTCACCATGGTTACTATCACTTATAGATAGTAAGCTGGATCATTACAATATGCCAAACAACATAAATATACCGAATAACATAAAATGATAGGCAAGTCTACAACCTGAGGACAAGTTGAAAGAAAATATAAAAGGCTACATTAATTTTGATTGCATTTATATAGCTATAATTATATAAAAGTATTATAGATGACGTATGTTGTCTTCTCACTTCTATCTCTTCTCAGAGTATGTAGTCTATTGTGTAAATGAAATATTTATGTACATGTATTTGCATAAACATATACATATTTACACATATATGTATGTTTTTTTCTCACCACTGAAAGCTAGAGAGGATCCTATTTCTGATTTAAAAAATACTAATATGGTAACTAAGGAAAATAAAACAAAGACAATTCTGTTCTATCTACAACATAATGTAATCTACAGCCGAGCAGAGAATGTGTATAATATTTCCACTAAGAGTAGCCACTCTATCCAAACCCAGCAGTTATAAGCCAAAAGTACCTTTCTTTATCCAGGCACTAACACACTTCAAATGAAGACTTAAATTCTTACATACAAATATAAAATAGTATGGTAATTAGCTTGAAGCTTTGTAATATGTAAATGACATAAATATTTTAAAAGACCTTAAGGTAATGCCAATAAAAACAAAACAAAAATATATTGTATTACCTTATATAGGTTGTTTAATGTTTCTGTTACATTTTGAGAAAAATTCCTCTTAACAAATATAAAAAAGAAAATAATTTGAGAGTTTTGAGAAAAAATGTGTTATTATCAGTAAGCCATTCCGATATACACATCTTGTTCATTCATTCATTTGCTTTATGTCCAGTTTTCCATGCAAGCATGGTTCAAACAAATGTGTCTTTGAAGCATTGTTTTATAGCTTGGTGCCCATACCTGTTTCTCAAGTGAAAGATTTCTTATTCCACATGACTTCAAAGGCACAAAGTGAGTGGATGATATATCGACATGAGAAATGTAAGTGTCATGACAAGAGAACTCAGATGTAAATAAGCACATGGATATCACACATATCACACATATGCATGCACATATATATATATGCATGCATACATACATACATATCTATATATTCAACAGGCTTCTTTTCAGTTTCTGTCTACCAAATCCAATCATATGGTTTTCATTAGCTCAGAGGAATAGTAGAAGGCACTTGCCAAAGTACCTTGTGTTATTATTATTCTGGTGTCACTGAACCGAAAGCCATTGGTTTGGTTTGGTTTGTGTGTGTGTGTGTGTGTGTGTGTGTGTGTGTGTGTGTGTGTGTGTGTGTGTGTGTGTGTGTGTGTGTGTGTGTGTGTGTGTTTATCGATGGTTATTATAAAGCTGTTTATAGTTAAATAACTTTAGGTAAATAGCTATATAATGATGATTTATTAAAATTATGTAATCATCATTATATTTTTATTGTGTGTGTGTGTGCACATGTGTGTGTATGCGTGCATGCATGTTATGATAGTAGATTAATTGAGATAAAGAGAACTTACAAAATATGAAGTATGACAGGAACCTGAAAATAGAAATAAAAAGTGGAATATTCATAAATATGTTTCAAAATAAATTAATTATTTGTTCAAGAAATATATCAAAATATTTAACTGATAATAATAATAATGGAATTCCTAGTGTGTTAGCAGGTCTAATATCTAATTCCATTAATAAGTCTAAGAAGAGATCAGTAATCATAACAATTTCTGGTCAAGTCAGAAGATGAAGGATATCATCCATGACATTTTTCAGGATCTGCAAGCTTAGTGGTACAAAGAGAAAACTACCCTCAAATCAGAGACCTAGTGCAAATGTTTGAAGCAAAACCACCCAAAAGCCAAGAAGAACCAGGTGGTGGTGTTAAATCAGGTGACAGATTCAGTCCATCAGCCAATCAACAGGCTTGCACACAAAAGTCATTTGCCTAATAAGTTGAACAGTGAAATAGAACCTGGGATTATGTATCAGTAAAGCAAACTGCTTAACCATAGAAGCATGTCTGCATCCAGATAGAGAGGAGAATAGTTTGTGAAAATATTGCTGTTGTTAGTTGTGGCAGAGAAACCTTGAACATAGAGGAAATGTCAGAGGAATTTGGTTACAGTGTAAATAGTTGGAAAAAAATGTTCAGCAAAGGATCTGAGTACAAGGCACACTGGAACTAGTGCATTTAGATAGGTATGTTATAGAAACAGTAAGTTAGCACATAGCTCAATGTACTAATACATTAGTATAATATATATTTCAATTTTTATACTGATTTTTGAATAATAATAATAATGATGATGATGATTTCAAATTTTGGTACAAGGCTAGCAATTTCAGGGGAGGGGTTAAGTTGATTACATTGAGCCCAGTGCTCAACTGGTACTTATTTTATCAGTCATGAAAGGATGAAAGGCATAGTTGACTCAGCTGGAATTTGAACTCAAAACATAAAGATGGGCAAAATGCCACTAAGCATTTTGTCTGGTGTGCTAGCAATTCTGCTTGCTCACCACCTTAATAATAATAAAATAATTACCAGTAAAGCACTGGGGTCACTGTAACTGATTAGCCACCTCCCTGCAAAATTCCAAGCCTTGTGCCTATCGTAGGCGATGAGCTGATAGAATTGTTAGTACGCTGAGCAAAATACATAGCAGCATTTTGTCTGTCTTTATGTTCTGGGTTCAAATTCCCCCAAGGTTGACTTTGTCTTTCATCCTTTTGGGAGTTGATAAAATAAGTACCAGTTGAGCACTGGGTTGATGTAACTGACTCTGCCTTATGCCAAAATTTGAAATCATTATTATTATTACAATTATTGAGTGAGAGAGCCTGCATGCCATCAAAGTGACACTGGGGTAAAATATATGAAACTCAGTGTACCCATCATGACTACCCGTCTGATAAGGGTACACCAGGCACATGCATCACAACCATATGTGCACAACATGGTGATCTCATACCAAGATAAACAGCGTATGACCTTGCAGGTGGGGTCCAGTTAGAATTTTCTTCTGGTCGAGTAGCCCATCCCGCTCAAAAGGTCCCTGAATAAGGATTGTTTAAGGATGTTGAACAAACCACCCACATTTCCAAAGGTGAATTATCCAAACCTCTAAGAATTCCTTTCAACACATGGCTATGATGCTCTCCCACTACTTCTGCTCGTGATCAGAGATGCACATATCGTCAGCCACTAAGGGGCATGCTCAACTGGTTAAGGTCAAACAACTGACAAGCAAATCTGTGGTATATTATTATTATTATTATTAATTTCAAGGGCATTTTCCATGCTGGCATGGGTTGAACTGGTTAGTTCTTGTTTGAATTTAATGTCCTCCTAGACAAGTTATAGGGCCACATTTCACTTATATGTTCCATTTTGGGTATGATTTCTACAGCTGGATATTTCTCCTCCAAACATTAATTATTTTACAGTGCACTGTTATTGTTATTAATAACTATTTCTAAGAAAGGTACAATGTCAGAGCTGGATTGGTACTTCATCGAGTCCAGAAGAATGAAATGAAGTCAACCCAACAGGATTTGAAATCACAGCATAAAGAGATGTAACTAAATATTGCAATGTATGATGTTTTGTCTGCAGGCCTACCAAACTGACTAATCCACCACTATTTATAATGCTAATAAATATCAAGCTTCCTCAATTCCTATCAGACTATCTTAATATTTACATAGCAACTCCCAGACCACACTCAAACTCAATAACAGCTGACTAACTAATCACTAAACAATATACTAGTGACTACAGCTACTGCTCTCACTGCTGCCACCACCTACACAGTATGGATAAGACACACCAACTATAATCCATAAAAAAAGTATATAAATTCATGTTTTGTATAAACTTTCCTTTTTATACTTCAGTCCAATCGATAAGATAATGAATTCAGGATTTTGAAATGTTTAAATTTTCAAAATATTTTTAGTCATTTTTATTTCCTTCTTTCTATTCAATTGATTTCAGTTTATAAATATGTATTCAGATTTCTTAAGAATATTGATTTTTTCACTAAAATACAAGGCATAGAAAACTTCTCTGAAAGAAGAATGAGATTAAAATGATATTCCAGCCTTTCTCAATGTGAGTTAGTGGGCATTGGTGTCACTAAAGAAGTACTTAGCAATAACAGTCACTCAAAACCAGCTTGCAGACTCAGTTTGCTAGGGAAATTATCTCCTACTTTTTCGTGCTTACTGAGCTAAGTAAATATTGTGAAGTTTATATTTCACTGGGAAGATTTAATAACACAGAAACCTGTCTGGAGTTGTCTGCTATAATTGTTGAAATGATGCAAACAATATTAGTAACCGAGATACATTTTCCTTCTTAAGATATTAGTATTTTTAATTAGATTTTTGATGCTCTACATTAAACATATTTACCCTGATTTAACTATTGATTATCATGTGGATGGTGTCACTGAGTACTAAACCTCTATATTTTGTTTTTCTAAATAAGTAAATATTGGTTTCTTTGATAAAACACAAACAAACCCCTGCCCCCAAATGTTTAGGAGAAAATGAAAAGCTAAGTTGAAAGGGAAATGCCTTTCATGAGAATATTAGGGGTTAAGTGATGCTAATATCTTTCCCAAAAATATTATGGTCTTAAGTGATGCTAATATCTTTCCCATAAGTATTAGCTGGGGTTAAGTGATGCTAATATCTTTTCCAGTGTTATTAGAAAACTATGGTGTCAAATTGAGTCAAGTGAGTAGTGAAAGCATTGTGATATTATTCCCTGCTGAACAATACCCAGAAGTGGGGAAACATTTTTAGGCTACCCAATGAGCAGAACTTTTTATGTCAGTCCAGCTCAATGTTAAAGCTCTAAGGTGGAAGAATAACTGCTAATGTTTGCTCCTCTTCCTTAAGAAACATTCTGCTTTGGTTTTTTTGTCCCAAGTTAAGCAGGTACTAAAATAGTTATGCTGATTGTGTAAAGAGCTATTTCAGTTAGGTATTTATTTTATCGATCTCTATTTGATGAATCACTAATCAGGGAACAAACGGGACAAAAACACAACACTGGTTAATTGGTGTAAACATAAACTCAAGCACTGACGCAGGCACCAATATATATATACACAACAGAAATCCACGCAGCCTCTGTCTATGAAATTTCACTCAAAAAGTATCTCATCAAGCCACATCAAAGATACTCTGCAATGGGACTGAATCCAGAACAATAGTTGCAAAGTGTGCTTCTTGAACAGACAGCTATGCCTGTACCTAACAACAGTTAACAATATCAAATATTGACTAATACAGTCAACAATGGAAAAAAAATATATCTGATGTTGTGTACACATGTGTACACATGCATGTAAGTACATGTACACACACTGGTACGTACACATACATTATCAAATTCATACATAGCATATAAACAGATGTTCAAATAGATACACACAAACACATGGAAAGATAAAAAAGGAGTTCTTTACAAAGATGTATCGGCATGTTAAATAGATATATAATGGAGACAAGAATATGAAATACACAGCAACCTCCCAAAGTGATGTAAGTACTTCCATTATTAGCTATCATCTCTTTCATTCTTTAATGATGACATCCTATCATCTATTATAAAATGTCATCATTGGTAGGAACCATTCCATAGAATATCAATAACAGAGACTAGTATTGTTTACTATGTGATAAAATGCTGCCAAAGAAATTACTTGTCAGTGAGGACATTGAGAATGAAATGTTCAAAACAAACACACACACCCTTATGTGTAATCCATTGATGCAAGGCTGGTGAAGAGGAAGGTGTGTAAAGATTGCCTATTTGATCAATACTAGCATGGTAAATTGGACATGATGATGATGATGTTTAGGAGGTGGAAGAGGGGGAGGAGGCAACAATGCCATTGACATTGATGATGATGATGACAACGATAATGGTGGTGGTGGTAGTGATGATGATGATGATAGTGATTACAAAGATACAACAAAACTAAAACATTGCTATAAAAGATGCTTAATACATAAACACTGAAGTGATGGAGATTCAGGAGCTAGTGAACCTTCCTCAAATCACACTCTTCTGTTTTATAAACACAGAACACATAAGGCAATGTAGACTTTGTGACTGGTTATTGCTGGAAAGCCTTTGATCATAGGTGTGCTAAATTAAGGCTAACCTATTGCTAAACTACTACCATCACCACCAACATCACTTTCAGACAATGAAATAAGCCTCTCAATAAGAGTAAACAATGAGCATTTTATTTATTTCCAGTGTTTTGTTTTTTGTTGTTTTTTTTTTTTTCAATTCTACATTAAGATACATAAAAGACTTGCAATACATAGTAAGATTAACATTAAAAGTGTACAGTAGTTGCTATGACTACAACAGTAAAACTAGTGAATAAAGAATGCAGTAAAACAGTTTATTTATGCTGAACCTGAATGTACTTGCAGGTGTACATTTTAGTGAAACATGGATAATAAATAAATTTATTTTTTCATTTATTTAGACTTTAGCAATGTGACTACCTGATAGATTTAAGGTTGTATTCAGTGGCGATGTACTGCTGCAGTAACTTCTGACAGTTGATGGCATTGAGAATGCAGTTAGAGGCACACACATGTAGACATGAATTTTAAATTTTATTAACACATTGTGCAGACAATTAAACATTGACTTTTAAGTGTCAGATGCAGCAGGTAGTTGGTAAATGTCTTTTATATATTTTTTTTTTTCTCAACCCTCGTGCTTTTGAAGGCTGATAGTTGTAGCTGTTGATTAAACCTAGGTAGACTTTGATTGAGAATCATGCGTTTCTGCAGTGACCATTCTGCACTACATTATACAATATGTCCTTCAATTTTTTAAAGACAGTAGGAAAGTAATTTGAGCAAGATTTGGACAATAATTCTAGCTAGATGGATGGCCACACAAACTCCCTTATTATTAGGTAGCGGTTAGTTTTGGCTTCATGGTCTTAAACAGATAGAAGGTAAGTATCTCTCTGGAGAGTACAGAAATCTGTTGCAGGTTACATTCACAGGTGATTTAATATCTATTCTCAGTGGTGAAGTGAGCTGAAGGATGTAAAATTAAGTATACAACTCAAAATGACTATGGTAAATCTTGAACTTGAGATTACTGAGCTGGTAATTCAATAAGATATAGGTACAAGCATGGCTGTGTGGTTAAGAAGTAGTTCTGGGTTCCATTGTGATGATCAGCACCTGGGGCAAGTATTTTTCACTATATTCTTGGGTTAACTAATATGTTGTAAGTGGAACATGGTAGACATAAACTATGAAGTAGGCCATTGTATGTATGGTAAATGTTATTGAAAACCTGATGCACTCTAAATGAAATTGTTTGCACTGAATTACATATACTCTTTGCTACTCTTGCCACTAAAAATGTAATGCACTATAGATAAGCTTGTTGGAAACCAAGAACTGATGATGTTATTATCAACAAGTTGCAATATAAAATGAATAGAATATACAGTTGGTTCTTTCTGTGATGATGAAGGTGTCTTTCGTAGATAAACTAATACATATGGTAAAAAGATATTTTTAAAAAATATGTTTTTATAAAGACAGAAAGTTGTACCATGAAATTTACTAATGTAAGGAGGATGTAGGAATACAAACTACATATCTTGCTGATGTATTACAACAGTTGTGCCAACTAAAAACAAGGAAGGAGCTACAAGAAAAATATGTAAAATGTTTTGATCGCGATCTTTACTTAAACTTTCAACAAACTGGAACCAATTCTCTGATGTTCTAAGTTATGAACCAAAACAAACTTTATTTCAACTACATAATTTTCAAGCACTTATGGAGAGATAAGATGAGGAGAAAAAGAAAACAACATACATACAAATTCAGATAAGAAGGTAATTTACACACTTACACATTCATTTACAAACACACATACATTTAATAAATATATACAATGGTATTTGTAAATGTTTGAGCCAAACATGATCCATACACATGTACTCACATATACTGAATATATAAAAGCAAATACATATCTTCTATCTTTCCTACATCATATATATCATCATCATCATCATCATCCTTCAATGTCTGTTTTCTATGCTGGCAAGCCGGAGAACAGCCCCAGGCTGCAGCCTGATTTGGTTTGGTTTCTATGGCTGGATGCCCTACCTAATGCGATAAACACACATACACACACACACATACACACATGTATAATTTATTTCAGCTAATTCAGTGGTCTGTTATTCTAGGGTTTGAATTGGCTGGAGAAACTAGTTACTAAGTTAACTGAAATAATTATTACATTCTACTAAGGTATTGAGAACTTTCTGTTCCATTCATTAATGCAAATCATGTAAAACAACATGCAAAACAACAACGTATAACATACATGTACAAATGTAAATATGCAAACATGCATGTGTTCCTGCTTTTTAGTAGATAAACAAGCTGATTAAGGATAATATCTCAGTAAGATTTGGAGCAGAAAGGACAGTTGAACAGTAACAGCATCAACAGGATTAGATGACTGCATTAGTATGGAGATATGATGTGAATGGATGACTACTGGGTGATAAAAGTACAAGAGGAAGAGAAAATAATGTTAGAGAAAAATTGTGAAAGATACGGGAGGAAGCAGTAAGGTTAAATCTCAGAATAATTGGTCTTATGGAAGAATTAAGACATGTGGTGATATATATGATGCAGCATGGAGTCACTGAGGGAAGCTCTACAAGGTCTCTTGGCCAGCTGAAAATAGCAGTCAAATCACTCTCAAGTCCTACACTAAAACTGATTAAAAGGCAGGATGGGCATAATTTGAAAACCTTTAGCCATAAATCTGTTCATTCGATCATAGCTATGTTAGAGCCAAATAACAACAATTAATGTGAAGAGAGAAATACAGAGGAAATCAAGAAACAAGAAGGAGGAAGCCATAGAAGTTATGGTGCAACAAAAACTAAAACATTGCATATTTTAGCAAGACACTTAGTTTTTGGAGAAAGCAAGAGAAACACTATAAGAATTTTATTATGGTTTACTTTCAAAGACCAAAAACATTGCTAAAACATAATCTAAACAAGAGCTGGAGATAGTAATACAAATTTTAGAATAAAATAATTTCAAAATAAATAATTCAATGTATTCAACTTTTGGATTTCTGAATACATCTGATACTGTGAAATTTTAAATAATTCTTAGGATATAAATTTTTTTATGGGATTTCTTTGGAAGAAGGGGCTGTTCCTATAGACCTCACAGGCTCTTCAAGACTGAAATTTGAAGCAAACAAAACAAGACTAGTCTTGCTGTGAAATGTCTATATGTCTATAGAACAACTAAAAAAAACAGCGAGGTTAAGTACAGTGGAACTTTGGTTTATGAATGCCTCTCAATATGAACAAATTGGTTTACAAACAATTTAACATAAAACATCTTGGATGATGAGCAGTGCCTTGAGTAATGAACATGCAATCTGGCAACTACGGTTAGTGACAAACTGGGAGTATCAGCAGGAGAGCATCAGCTGCTGTCTAGCTTTTGCTCAGTGCACATCCTTGCTTGAATTCACCATGTCATCTCTTGAATTTCGTATGGAAAAAATAGTTTCAGTTTACAAACGTTTCGGGTGACAAACAGCCTTCAGGAATGAATTAAATTTATAAACCTATGTTCCACTATTTATAGAACTTGACAAAAGCTACCAACTAAAAACATATTGCTCTGATATTGATGCCATTTTTCTAAAACTTAGAGTATATCTCATTCCATTATTCCACAGCAAGACTATGTATGCTTCAAACATATGAATATTCTTTGGTATATTGAATTCTCTTAGTTTCCATGTTATGTATGTAACATAATGAGAATTTAAGTATATAAGAATGCTACTGCAATATCCAAAACACAACATAATGTCAGCCACAAGATAAGCCTTTTTCAACTAAGACATGGGCATCTTATCCACATGAAAAAATGACAAAGCATGTTAACAATTGAATTCAAGTATTGGGTTTATTCAATTGATTTATTTGCTTACCATTTCAAACTGCAAAATAACTTGAATTCAAAATTTACAGCATTTAATCTCAGTACTACAATTACTAAACCAGTACTCATGACTCAATCTTTGAAAACGTTTGCCACTAAAAGTGACAACTAATTTATTACAAATGTTGTAAAAAGTCATTGGTGATATTTAAACATTGATTTGAGGGGTAACGACAGTAACCAGTGACAAAACAGTTCACTGAACAAATCATTCTTTTAAGTTGAATTCAAACTTGAAAAGGAAAATTGAAAGATAGACAATCTCATCGAAGTTGCTATAACAAGATCTTTTAACCACTGCAAAGATATAATAGTTGTGCTTTCATATTTTAGAATTTCCATCTTTTGAATTTTTTCACTGATGTGAACAATCCATTTACTATCCACTTTCAGTTACTTTGGTCTAACATAGATGGTCAAAGTATGCTAGTTTCCACTTTGTTATTAAATATTTAAACTATCTATGGACACAACACATTGCCAATGACAATATGTAAACCACAAACTCTTCACCAGTCAGTCTGCTATTCACTTGGTTATCTATATATAATCTCAAATATGTATGTGTATTTGAAATTTATAATAATTGAAGTATATTGCTAAGAATAGTGTCTGTTAAATAAAAGACAATCAGCCAAATTAAGAGCAAGAATGGTACTTATAAATACTTTGTCTCAGTCTTTCCTTTCCAGAGCAAGAACATTTCTGGAGTATCTTCTTTACTCATGTTTTCTATTTTTCCTTCTAACATATACTAATCAGTGCATGTTTAAGTTGAAGGCTCTGGGGTACTTTATTGTTGACTAATTATAAACCAGCTATAGTGGCAATGAGCGTGCTCTGATAGAAATGTCAACCAAGTATTTCTCAAATTACCCTCTATCATCATAGAAAAGAAATACATTCAATAATGCAGTTGTAGAAACACTATACCAAGAGAAAAGTAGAATGGTCAGAGTGAGAATGCCTTTTATCATAGATTTGCTTGATTAGTGTTAACCTGGAGTTAAATGACAACTTATTTAAAAAAGAGTGTTCTCAGGAATTACAACTGTGTTTCATGATCTGCTACCACAACAGCTCCTTTATAGGATCCAGTTAGCTCAAGACATCATCAGGAGGAACCACGTCCGGTTTTGGCCCCTACTCCTCTACCTTTTGGAGGCGTCTTCAGCTCTGGTGTTGGGTGCGTGTCTTCTTTCTTCTGTTCCCTGGCCTCTTCGATGTAGCGTCAACAAGTGTTAGCTGGCGACTGACTGACTTGTCAAGTTTTTTCCCTTTAAATACCTGCCGCTAGGCTCCAGCAGGCAGCCCCAGCAAGTTGTCACATGACACTGTCTCAACTTTAAATATTTCCTGAAAGAACTTTTATTGAAACTGTAAACCACAAAATGATTAAATAATTTGCTAACTTGGTTAACCACTCCCCTGCTCCACCTGACTGTTGGTATTATATTGGCCATAAATTAATTCCCACCTCTCTCTCTCTCTCTCTCTCTCTCTCTCTCTCTTGATATTTATATTAATATATATATATATAACTTCAAGGCAAATCTCATAAAACCATAAAAAATATATATGCATGTACAAAAATACATAAAAATATACATATGAACATATAAAAATGTACATGAATATATAACGAAAATATAAAATGGCATATGAGTGCCTGAACTTGGTACATCCGTGTTATAAATAAGAAGGAAGAAAGTTATAGATACATAGACAATATGTGACAATATAAATAATTAATTAAAGATATTAAAAGTATTTTATGCTGGAGATAAAGTCTAATACTCATCCTACGATCGTTTGAGGAAAATGTTACTGAGGGTGGATAAAATATTCCTGTCCATCTACCATATATACAGTTCCTTTATCAAGGAACACATAATAGACTTAAGAGTCCTCCTCATTTGGAATACAGAGAATAGAAAAAATATAACATAATATATTATTCATATAGCTCATTCTTTGAGCACTATATGGTTGTTCTATATATGGAATTAATTCCTTTATTCTTTCCTTGTATATGTATGTATACACACACACACACACACACACACAATATATATATGTATATATACACACACACACACATACATACATATCTCAAAATCTCTGTGATTGCTCAGGTTGTTGGAAAGAATATACAACTCTTCTTTAAATCATACTTTACTGTTTAAAAAAAGGAAGGGCACTTTGGCTAATAACAGTTATAAGAGACAGAAGGTCTGAAAAAACATAATTGGCTGTAACATTTTAATCACAGGTTTACTTTAATCTTTGAACATAGGTACTGATCTTCATTTAACAAGAATAACAAACACCACCACAAATATCAGTTAATATACCCAGTAAAGATGTTTAACAATGATACAGACATGCAGTGTTAATAAGAATGGCATATAGATGTAGGGTATAGAGTTGATAGTAGAGCAGTACCTATGTAAAAGTAGACCTAGTCAGATTTTATGATGAACAATTAGATCTAGCTACAATTGAATAGAAATCCTCAGAAATAAGTTGACACAAAATGAAAGGGGCATTTATGTGGTCACTGATTTTGCTTGAAATAGCAGCTAACTCTCCCTTAAGTAAACATAGACCTAAATGGATTAAACCTTAAACAAAGATGAGAATGATTAATAACAGATCTGCTCAAACAGAAAAAACCTAGGGCTAAGTAACACAGAAAAGAGAACATCAATGATGAAAATCAAGAGATTCTGTAAGTGACATTATTATCTACATATAGAAAATGTTATATTATTTATAAGACATCATAAGGAGAAAGAGAACCTTTCTTAAGTAGTGCCCTTTATTGTATGGAGGTGTGTGTGTGTGCACGCATGCGTGTGTAAAAGAGTTGGTGTATCATTGAAAGATATTTGATAAATACTATCAAGATATTCAGTATAGTTCATTGGGACAAGAGTATAACATTTTCAAATGAAGAATCATAATGTATATCACAAAATGAGTGGCATTTAAAAGGCATTCCAGTGATGCTCTAAGCAAATGCTATGTTAATGAAACTATGTGTACACACACACCAGAATGCTGGATGCGATTAGAGGAAGAGAAAAATGCTGATAGGCCCTTTATAACTTTATAATGTCTCCATAAAGATGGAGTAGCACCCAAACAGACCTCTCAATAAATATATATATATATACACACATACATTTATTGAGAGAGAGAGATAGTCATACAATACTGACTAACATGAGGAGAGGAGGCATGTTTATGAGATGAGAGTGGATTATTTATGACAAAATCTAAAAATTAAAGATATAGACACACAACAGAAATTTTCAAGCAAAAGAAGGTATATTGATGATATACAGAAAATAGAGTATAGTATGTCTGATGCAGTATAACAGGCAAGCTACCATTACTGATATATATATATGAATATACTGCTGACAGAAAAGCATCTAATAACCAGAGAGTAATGAGATTTGAAGAGAAAATAGGTATATAGCAACTAGCAAGAAATTATGAAAGAACTGATATGTAGTGAGAGAGAGCGAGAGAAGTTTATAGTGAGTATACACCAATTGACATACATGAGTGTGTGTGTGTGTGTGTGTGTGTGTGTGTGTGTGTGCGTGTGCGTGCATGTGTGTGTGTGCACGCACAAAAACAGAGATAAAAAGCAAAGCAACAAATAGACTGCAATACAGAACAACTGGCAGAGAGGATAGAATATATGAGGCTACAAATAAACAGTAAAGAATATACTGTAGCTGATAGGTGTATGAGACAGAGATGCAGAATAACTGATAAAGTGGGGGTAAGAAAAAGCTTACAGATATAAAATGCTGCTAAATTCAATAAGCAACTGCAATTTAGCTGTCTCCTCCTGCAGATGCATAAGCCTCTTGTTTGAACCTCTCATAACTGGTTTTTCCTCAGTAATGAGGCATGTTAAATTTGTCGGTTATACCAAGTGAAATTCGAGTTAATTCTAGCATTTAAACCGGCCAGATCTGCCCTCTCACTACCTACCCAACAATTTCATTCTGAAAATAAGCAATGACCTCAAAATCTTAAAGGTATGAGCTAATTTATGATTAATTCAAAACAATGTGAATAAATAAGTTTTATATTGGACAGAGTGATCTGAATGTAAAAGGGTTAAAGATACATGAATACCTTAGTGTGATCAATCTGATTAATATTTGATAATATATGTAATGTTTGTCACACAACTATATCCCTCTTAATACTTTTAAAAAGGGTACTCCAATCCTGTAGCAGCAGCTGTAACAATTGCAGAAAATGGAAGAAGCCAGGAGCTCTTTGAAGGCTTGAGAGAGCTTGATTGCAAAGAAGTGATTATTTATTTATTTAGTAGTGATGCAGTATACCAACTCATTATTCAATAAGCTCAATTCAATTTAGCTGAAGATACCACACATATTTCAGCTGAGTAGTTAGCACACTGAAGGGCATGCAGTCAATTGTAATGCTTTACCAATTCCAATTGAATAGCTCATTAACCCTTTAGTGTTCAGATTACTCTGTTAAATGTAATGCTTTTTTATTTAAATTGTTTTGAATTAATCATGCATTACCTTATAGCTTTGAGGTTTCAATGATGTGATTGTTTATTTTTAGAATGTCAATGTAGGTTAGGTGTGAGAGGCTAAATATGGCCAGTTTGAATATAAAATATGTAGAATATATTGTGCCGGATTTGGCCAGTTTAAACACTAAAGGGTTAAGCAAATAACTTCATTTCCAAAAACAATACAACCCATACAAGCATCATCATCATCATCATTTAACGTCTGTTGTCCATGCTGGCATGGGTTGAACGGTTTGACTGGCTTCACCAGACTCCAGTTAGATTTGGCATTATTTTCTATGGCTGGATGCCCTTTCTAATGCCAACCACTCAGAGAGTGTAATGGGTGCTTTTATATGCCACCAGCACGAGTGCCATTTGCATGACATTGGGGTGCATTTATGTGCCACTGGCATGGGTGCCAATTTGCATGACACCGGTATCTGCCGCAACTGTGATTTTGCTCAGCTTGATGGGTCTTCTTCTCAAGCATGACATAATGCCAATGTTCTTGGTCATTGCCTCCGTGAGGACCAACACTCAAAAGGAACTCTGCCACTTTGCCTCCATGAGGGCCAATGCTTGAAAGGAACTCAGCCACTTTGCTTCCATGATGCCCACCATTCAGTAGATGTTCTTTATGTGATATGATGGTGTCAAATAGCAGAGCAAGATGAAAAGGTTTGAGAGAAGCCATGTGCAAAAGGGTTCTTTATATAATCTACAGCCGGAAGTGGTCAAATAAGTGGCTGGCTTTGCCACAAAAAAATCAAAATAATAGCAAAGGACAATAGTGAAATGGAAGAAATGGCTAGTTTTGCCACAAGAAAATTGAAATAGTAGCAAAGGGCAACAGTGAAGCAAAGAACAATAGAAACACATGAGAATGATGTTAAGTATTTAAAGGGGTACGATTACAGAAGTTATTAGAGAAAGTAACGAATTGCAGGTCACGTAATTATTTTAACTCAAGAACGTTAGCATGTTAGTAATGCATGTTAATTGAATGAAAAGAATGATGAACAATTAAAAACTAGAGAAGAAAAGAAAATTCTCAAAGTATTCAATAAAATTTATGTTACACAAAAGCTAGACAATTGGAATATGTCTGGTATGATAGCAAAACAATGAGTAGGGGGAAGTGATTTTATAGCAATGGAAATAGTAGCTAGAAATGACATGAAAAGATATACAGCTTATCTTTCTTTAATTTGTTCCAGTTGTTGGACTGTGGCTATGCTGGGGTACTGCACTGAAGGGTTTAGTCAAACAAACTATCCACCCCCACTGTACTTATTCTTTAAGTCTGGTACATAGTTTATTGCTCTTGTTGGTGAACTAAAAAGTCATAGGGATGTAAACAAACCAACAATGCTCTCCAAGCCAAGGCAGAGAACAAACACAAAAGCTACATGTCAAGCCACAAAAACCATGCTAAAGTAGACACTGGAGCATGATGTGGTTCTTCGACTCATTAGATCTTGGTTAAACTGCCCAATCCATACCATATATATCTATACATATATATATATGGCATTTGTTTTATTATCCATTATATATATATATATTATATATATATATATTATATATATATTATATATATATATATATATATATATATATATATATACATATATATATATATATCAGTTGAATAGGTCTGGTTTTCATGTTTTTTTTTATTATGATGGTATTTTAGCTTTAACATAGTTTCTGTGTACCAAATTCAATCACAAGGTATTAGTCTGCCCAGGGCTAGTAGAAGACACAGGGGACTAAACCTGAACTGAAACAACATGGTTATAAAGTGAGTTTCTTAACCACATAGCTATGCTTATACCTAGAATGTAAACAAAAAAAAAACATTCTTTCTATCATGCAACAACTACTAGCTGTTTCCTTTCATATTGCCTCTACTTCTCAGGCTATCACATTCACTGCTCTTCTGAACCAGCAAACTGCATACTCCTCTCTACTATCCAACAAATAATTATGCTGAACATCAACTGCATCAATTTTACCAGGCTGAGAGAGGTCATTGGTACTACCCCACCCTGCTCCTCTGATAGACAAGTATAGAAAATTATTAAAACAATAATTTGTCTGAGTGCAGATCTTATTAAGTAAGAGCACCTTTTTAGTCTATCAGCCAGACCAAAGAAACCTTGATGCAAATAATTTGATCTGCTAGAAACAACAGCTAAATAGTCTTCAAACTACATTCTACTGTCTTAAAAAGAGAGAATACATTGAAAAGTGTAGTCCTGGCTATACTTTCTGAATAAAAAAGATTGGCTAGTTATGGCTGTAATACCTTTGATCACACTTCTTCTCAATCAGAGTGGATTTGTGGTTGAGCAAGAACAACAATAATCAGCCAGAATGTGACATAGCTTGATGATTACAATATTAGAAGACAACATTAATAAGATCAATACACAAGCACAGTCATGTTAGCAGAAAAAGCTCTTATTGATCAAACAATCATAGCCATCATTCAGTTTAACCAGTGAGTTACAAGTATTGCTCTGCCAAATTGGTTAATCACTAGAAACACTATTATTAATGATTCTATCACAGAGGAACAAAGATCACTAAGGTTTACAAGGAGTACACTCTTGATATTATTCAGTGAATTCATAATGGGCACATTCTTGATTATCTAATTAAATAACATTAGGCATACTCTTGGTATTGCCAAATGAATTGACAATATATACACTCTTGTAATTGGACATTAAAGTAAAAGTAGAAGAACTAATAACTAGCTATTGAGTTTCACGACACGTTGATGAGTCTAGCCCACACTAGTATGAAAAACAGATCTTAAATGATGAAGGTGGTGATGATGAAGATTACTTATTGGGTTAGTGGTTCAGTTACCATTGGGTTATGGCATGACATGTGGTAACAAACCAAATTCTGTAAGAAATGGAAGAAGGCAATATTGCTGCCAATGAAGTAGAGAGTATGAAATATGCAAATCATTAAACAATATTATTGGATATTTCATAAACTGAGTGTCATACTATGTTTTTTCATATATACAATTGTTCTGATAGTTGCTGTTTAAGCCAAGATCAACCATAACATTGCCTTTCTTGTGTGTCACATGTGATACATAAAACATATTTCCCTGGTGTCCATGCATCATATATGACACACATTCTCAATTTTTTTTTAAACCACTAGAGTAACTTGGGACTTATGAAGGAGTTATATTACTCAGAACATATGAAAGAAGGATAACTAAAAGTCTGCAAACAAACATAGATATATAGGTCAAATTTATGGAAATGCTTTGGACAGGCAAAGGGTTAATTAAGTAAACCTATGATCAAAAGCATTCTAGCACTGACCACCCTCTTATTTTAGGACTATATTAAACAATGCCTTCTTTGTTGAAAATGGTGGAGTTTGATTTGAAGAAGACTTGGTTGCTATTTCTAACAAGTCAAGCAACAATATAGAGAATCTCTCTTTGGCTCAAGTTGTAGCAGTGGGATGGTGTGAAAATATAAAGTTGATTCAAACACTCTCTTAAGGGAAGATTATCAATATCTCTTGGGAAATCAATGTTACATCAACTACAATTGGATTTGAATTCACAACTACAAGGCATTGAACAAGATACAATAACTATAAATAATCTAGTCCACTTCTCTTCCATTGGCACTAAGTCCAGAAAGCTGACAATAGTAAATATTAATGCCAGGCCTCAGAGGAACAAAACAATTTCTTATGTCAGTTAATTGACACCAAAGAAGATATAAGAGATACATTTGTATAGCTTGCTAACAGGTCTTAGCCTGCTACAGGTCAGGCTGCAGAGGGAAAGCAACGATCGAGCGAGAGCAAGAGAGAGAGAGAGACTGCTAAGTAAGCCAGTAGAAACCAATTACCATTAAGAGACAACCGCAGAACCTTTATGTAGTTATTTGTTGTTTAGTTCTCTGTTGAATCTTGATAGAACAGATCTATAATCAAAGTCATTACATTCATGACTATCTGATCTTTTGGTTTTCAGAAAGTATTACTGAAGACAACATTATCTTGTACGTATCCCTTTTTCTTTAAAACAATAGAAATGATTTGAAGATGATATGGCTGCTACTGCTAGATAATTGAGCAACCATATAGAGCAGTGGTTCTCAACTAGGGTCCATAAAAAATTTTGTTGTTAAGGTTTATCTGCAACAAATTGATTATACTGCTACAATACACAAAATATTTTAACAATTTTTTTTATACAATTCCTAATGATATTTAATTATAAAAATATAAAATGATTTTTTTAAAACATCGAATGTCTAGAAGGGCCCATCTGAGTAAAATAAGAATAAAAAGGGTTCATAGGTAAAAAAATGTTTGAGAAACACTGATAGAGAGGATCTCTTTATCTCTGCTTCTATATGCCTGATCAGCCTACTAGAATTAGCATCCACATCTTCTCCAAATTAGACCTAACATCTGTAAAAAAATAAATAAGTATAAAAAAGGCACTTTGCATTATACCATCCTAGATGCACTATACCTAATTTTAAGATAAGAAAGGTCAAACTTGGATATACTGTATGTCATTAAACGATGGAAAGATCCAACTTAGAAAAGTAAGGTTGATCAATCTGGTCTGGCATTAAAAACTAACAATTACCTACTTTTAAAGAAATAAGTTTTTCATTTTAAAAAATGTATTGAAGGAAAGTTGGGTGGAAGTAAAGATTTCAACAATAATTTTCACTATTTCAAAAAGGAGCTCCTTTCATGGGTCCAACTAGTAGAAAAGGTGCTACTGATGTGTACATCAGTTTGAGTTGGACATGGAAAAAGACAGCTGAGATAGGAGACACAAGAGGCAAATCAGTGTAGATTGAAAGCATTGTAATTGGGACATACACAAACATATTGGCTGCCCCTTATCTCCCTTTATTACAGCTCATCACTCTCTTGCCCCATCTCTTACTCTCCATCTCCAGTTACTCTGATTCTACCATCCATCCTGGTTTTCAGCCATTCTTCTCTCTTCTATTTAACTCCTCAGCCATATACATTTGAGTGAACAAACTCATCACAGAGTAGTGATGTCTCTCTAATCTTATGGAATGCAAGGCAATCACATTTCTGTTCGTGTCATTATGAAGTCCACCCAGGACCTAGTAAGATGGTTGGCATAGAACAGAGACATGGAGTTAAGAGGACCCTTTGGGCTTGTTGTGGACATAACTTCTTTAGTGCTACCGCTCTGATAAAATGCACCCAGTTCACTCTGTAAAAGTGGTTGGTGTTAGGAAGGGTATCCAGCCATTTAAACCAAACCCAAAATGAAACATACAAGTAAGATGTGGTACTTTGACCCTTTTAGAATGGTAACTTCCAATAAGAATTAACTTGAACTATGATGACTTGTCCAATCCATGGTAGCATGGAGAGCGGATGTAAAATAATGATATGGACATATCTGTATGCATGTGCATTTGTATGTATGTCTGCGTATATCTATCTATCTGTATATATATATATAAGACACACGTGTGCAATGAAAAATGAATAATACACAAGGGATCTACAAATACATAATGATATCTATACACATATAAATACACACATCAATAACACGATGTATACAGGCAATTCAAAACAGGATTGTCAATTAGATTTACTAGTTTCTCGTGCCATCACTAATGACTCATCACTAAAGATAACATATCCATTGATTTGTCTATAAGTCTATTCACATCTAAATACATCTTATGTTCAGCAAACACACTAAAATGCATACCCATGAAAATTGCTGCCTAACAGCAAGTGCACCAACAAAAACAAGATATTTCAATAATGCAGTAATCTGCTTTCCTGTTAATTTAGATTTAATATAATTTTTTTTTTTTAAAGTCAAAATACAAAAGAAAATAGCAACAAAAAAGTTACTTGTAAAGTACAACATTTTGAAGATTATTATAACTCATTGAACATTCTTGATAAACACTTCAGAAGATTATTTTTAAAAGATAAAGCTTGAAATTTATCAATGTAATTGTCAGTCACTTTCCTGAATCAGATCAACTTTCATACAAAACTGATTTAACTTTAGCTGAAATGATACAGACTATTATTAGCGTAATCAACAGTTTCAAGTTTCAAATCCTCATAGTCCCCAACATTCACTGCAAATTGAGTCATCAGTTAATCAAATCTAACAATCTAACCCTAACCCCAACACTACTCATCGCTATCTAAATACTAGTAACTCAGCTGATACCTTAATTAACCCACTTGGTGTCATGATACAATAGCATCCATCTTCATGTCATATTTAAATTAGTATTATTCATCATAATTTAATAACATTCCAAACATCATTTCAATATACCAATAAATGGTGAACAAACAAGGATGCCTCTATCTGCTTGAAGCACTGATGAAATCACTTTCAAATCACACCTTATCCTTTAAATAAGGGAAATTATACATTAGATTGTGTGATCTAACATATTCGTAATGTCTCTGATCAAAGGCCTGCTCAATCATATATATAATTCACAAGCCATTCTAAGATTTTCAGTAATCTATGTATCACTGATGAGATCCAATAAGGCTAAAACACTTAACTGTATTCAACCTGCCTAAGCAGGTGAAAGAACATAACAACAGACAAAAGCCACATTTACAATGTACACTAACAATCAGTATATCATTTCAGCAAATTTCATCCAAATTCAGCCAATAGTTACATTTTTATGACTTTTATCCTGGATTAACAGTATTTTGTCAAAATCTGTAGTTTCTAATAGGATTGAGAGATTTATATAAAGAAAGTACTACAAGCCTTTAAGAGTTAATTAATTTCACTGAATTAATATTCCAAAGTTATCACCCTTAATTTTTTTGACTAAAACTTGTTATTTAGACCATTACTGTTCACATCATTCAAGGTGTAGTTTTTAATTGAGGTTGCTAACAATTAGAGAGTATATCTTACTTCTCCATAGTTGTGTTATATTTTCTCTTTTTATCTTTCTATATCTTATCCTTCTTGTTCTCTTTGGAGCTAGATTGTGTTATCTTTTCAGTTAATAGTTGACTTGTTCTGTCTTAGATTTATAAAAAAAAATTGTAAAAAATGTTGCTCTACATTTCATTTTGCTTTTCTTTCTTATAACATGGGGTGGGACCAGGTGATGAGAAATGAATAGGATTCTATCTGGGCTGTGCATAATCCTACAACTGTAATTTCAACAATGATTGACCAGGTTCAATGTTTAGCAACATCAAAAGCCTGGACTGTGCCTAAGGATTCAGGAATGTAGATATGAACAGGATTCAATCAATATACAGGGTTGTTCTGTCAGCAAATTGGAAGAACATTAATTCATGTAATATTTGTTATCTCTGCATGTGCTAGTTATTCAAACAGCATTTGCAAATGAATGATAACACTCATTTTATATATATATACGCCTCTAGGTCAGATTCTACAACAGCTTGGGTTTCAAGGGCTCACAGCTCTTCAATATCCTTCCAGAAAAACCTAAGAGACTTATATGGGGGCTGGGGTGGATCTCCATGGTAAGAAATGCAAACAAAGGCTACATCAAACTTCCTCATTCACTAAAAGCCACATATCAGAGGAGGTTTTTAAGAAATGAAGATGTAGCAAACCTAACAGCAGTGCCCCAGTATGGCCACAGCCCTCAGACTGAAACTAGTAAAAGACTAAAAGAATATATATATATATATATATATATAATCTCGTAAATGAAAACAACGCACTGCTAACACAAAAGTAAGGTACAAAATACTGACTTGTAAACCTTTAATACACTATGGCTGCAAATGTTAGTAATTAATATATATATATGTATGTATTATATATACATATATAATATATATATATATAATATATATCATCATCATCATCATCATCATTTAACGTCCGCTTTCCATGCTGGCATGGGTTGGACGGTTCAACTGGGTTCTGGGAAGCCAGAAGGCTGCACCAGGCCCAGTCTGAGCTGGCAGTGTTTCTACAGCTGGATGCCCTTCCTAACGCCAACCACTCCGTGAGTGTAGTGGGTGCTTTTTACGTGCCAGACGAGGCTGGCAGACGGCCACGATCGGATGGTGCTTTTTACGTGCCACCGGCACGGGGACCAGATGAAGCTGGCAATGGCCACGGTCGGATGGTGTTTTTTACGTGCCACCGGCACGGAGGCCGGTCGGGCGGCGCTGGCAACGGCCACGTTCAGATGGTTCTCTTACGTGCCACCGGCACTGGTATCACAGCTACAAATTCCATTGATGTTGGTAGATTACGATTTTGATTTTGATTTTCACTTGCCTCAACAGGTCTTCACAAGTGGAGTTTTGTGTCCCAAGAAGGAAAGGAATGCATAAGTGGGCAAGCTACATCCCAGGTGTAGGCCACGGGATTATGGCCTCACTTGTCCTGCCGGGTCTTCTCACGCACAGCATGCTTCCATAGGTCTCAGTCTCTAGTCATTTCCTCGGTGAGACCTAAAGTTTGAAGGTTGTGCTTCACCACCTCATCCCAGGTTTTCCTGGGTCTACCTCTTCCACAGGTTCCCTCAACCGCTAAGGTGTGGCACTTTTTCACACAACTATCTTCATCCATCCTCGCCACATGACCATACCAGCGCAAACGTCTCTCTTGCACACCACAACTGATGCTTCTTAGGTCCAACTTTTCTCTCAAAGTACTTACACTCTGTCGAGTATGAACGCTGACATTACACATCCATCGGAGCATACTGGCTTCATTTCTTGCAAGCTTACGCATATCCTCAGCAGTCACAGCCCATGTTTCACTGCCATGAAGCATAGCTGTTCATACAATCTGCCTTTTACTCTAAGCGAGAGGCCTTTTGTCACCAGCAGAGGTAAGAGCTCTCTGAACTTTGCCCAGGCTATTCTTACTCTAGCAGTTACACTTTCAGCACACCCACCCCTGCTACTGACTTGGTCACCTAGGTAACGAAAGCTATCAACTACTTCTAGTTTTTCTCCCTGGAACGTGGCGGAAGATGGTCTCTGCACATTTTCAGTGTTTATTGCACCAGAGCATCTGCCACATACAAAAACTATTTTCCTAGTTAGCCTTCCTTTGACATTGCTGCACCTCTTATGTGTCCATAGCTTACACTTGGTGCATCTTATAGAGTTTCTACCTACGCCTTTTCTACAGATCGAGCAGGGCCATCTACCTGAGGGTGTTTGTGATTTGTCTACCTTCTTACTTATTAGAACTTTGGTTTTAGCTATATATAATATATATTATATATATGTATATATATATTATATTATATATATATATATATATATATATATATATATATGTTTATATATATTTTTTTTAGTGTATATATATATGAGCAAAACGCCCCCCCCCCCATCATCCAATGGACGGTGCTGAGTTGTCAAACATTTAAACCAGATTTTCTCAAAACAACTTGTCTGACTATCCCATAGGCCTCCCCTTTGAGAAACACTGATTCAACCTAAATTTGAGACACCAGCAAAAGAAGAAATAAAGATAGACTTTTTTTCTATTCCAAAGAATGCTTTATCGATCGCATTCTCACCTGGAGTGATTTTTGTCATTTTTTTCAAGACTTATACATGCCCTGATACTGTCGGTATCTACATATCAAATTTGAGCGCAATCGGATGGAGGCTGCTGGAGATCCTAGAAGACACACACACACACAGACAGAATGGATATTTTCTGAATGTACATATAATGCCATTTTATTTCATTAAGTTATAAAAATTAAATCAGCTAAATGCTTCCCATCATTGTCAACACACTGTTGGAGACGTTCATGAAAGTTATCGATAACTCTATGGATCATTTCTTCTGGAATGGTTGCTATTTCTACACAAATTCATCAATAGATCGAGGGTGATGACTGAATACTTTTGATTTTAAATATCTCCACAAGAAGAAATCATATTTCACAAAAAAATAAAAGACGAAGATGGGTGTGTAAACAACAAACAGATGTATTAGTTTAACGCTCGGGAAGTGAGAAAGTCTTTCACATTTCGAGCGTATGATTTTCAACAGAAAGGAACACAGAAATACACAGGGAGAGAAAATAGAAAAAGGTTTAGTGGCTAGTGATCTATCATGGTGAATGCCAGACAGAGGGGTCACATAGGAGAGCTAGGGAGTAGGGGAGATAAAGTAGTGGTGATCCCAAAACGAATGTGCGTGTGCATGAGATCATGTATGTGCATGTGGAAGGGGGTTGGTGACCTTGACATGTGCATGTGTAGGTGTGTGGATGATGGTGTTGGTACTAGGAAGTGGTCAGTGTTAGTGTGTGCAGGGGATGTGATGTGGTGTGGTATGGTGGTGTTGGGGTGTGGGGGAGGCGAGAGTGGGGGAAGCAAGGTTGGGGTCTAAGGGATGGGATGTCTAAGGGATGGGATGGTGGGCTTGGAATGTGTAGGGATGGGGTAATGAGGGAGGGGGTGACGATGAAGGGAGAGAGTGGAAGGGAGGTAGGTAGGAGTGAAGAGAGGAAGTAGGTGCCAGAGCAAGAGAGGAGAGGTGGGTGGAAGTAGATGTGAGAGGAAGAGAGGAGAGAGGAGAAGGGTTAGATGAAGAGGGGAGGAGAGTTGAGCCAATGTGGTGCAAAGGAGCAAAGAGAAAAGATTAATCCCTGCTTATGGCACAGATGGGAGTCTGGATGGCCCCTGTGCAAGGACAATCCGAACACAGACAGGTGTTGTAAAGAATGACTGGTAGAGCAGAAATGGCATGAGACTGAGGTGTTATTGCCAAGTCTGATGTCTCAGAGGTGTTTCACGAACTGGTCAGCCAAGTGGTGTCCCATTTGACCAATGTATAGAGAAGAACAGAGAGAGCAGGTGATGCAGTAGATGACATTGCTCAAAGTGCAGGTGAAGGAGTCAGTGATATGATAGGGTCAATGATGGGTGCCTGTGAGGAGGGTGGTGTTGGAGAGATAAGGGCAAGTGAAACATCGTGGGCAGGAGCAGGGGAACAAGCTGGGTTGGGAGGTTGGGTAAGGGAAGAAGCTCTGGACCAAGTGGTCTCATAGGTTGTGGGAGGGGTCAGTTAGGGAAGATGTGCAAAGTGGAGGGGTCAGATTGGAGTCACCAGAAGGCTTGGAGAATGGTATGTTGGAGAGGTAGGGTGGTGGGGTGGTAGGTGAGGGGAATCGGGAGATGGGTGACAGCGAGGAAGGTGCAGAGGAAAGCAGATGCACAGTCCACAGAAGTGCTCCGGCAAAGGCGGTGTGGATAGTGGTGAGGGGATATCCACATAGGATGACGTGGCAAGCCATGAGTTGAGACTGAGTCTCAAAGTCATGGTTGTCACTGCAGAGCCTCCATAGACAGAGGAATTGGGAATAGGGGATGGAGATCTTGGTGTGTTTAGGGTGGGAGGAGGAGAAGTTGAGGTAAGAGTGTGAGTCTGTGTGTTTGAAGTGGATGGAGGTGGTGAGAGTGGAGTGATGAATGCTGACCAAAATGTCGAGAAATAGTGCAGGAGAAGTCGAGGGCAGGATAGAAAGATTTAACAAAAGAGAGGAAGGAGTCTAGATATTCACGAGAGAGTGAGGTCACACCGATACAGTCGTCAATATAATGACTGTATATCTCAGGAGTGGGACCAGTGAAACTTGAGAATATTTGGGCCTCAACGTAGCCAATGAACAGGTTCGCATAGTCGGGGCCCATTCTTGTTCCCATGGCCACTCTCGAGACCTGCTGGTAAAAATCACCCGTGAACGAGAAGCAGTTAGGTGAGAGGACAAGTTCAGCCAGACAAAGGAGTGTGGATGTGTCAGGTTGGGGGTTGGGTCAAAGGTCAAGGAAATGTTGGAGTGCACGCAGCCCCTGTGGTGAGGGATCACCATGTATAGACTCTTGATGTCAAGAGTGAAGAGAAGTTTAGAGAGGCCAGGAGGGAAGAAGAAAGAGTTGAACAAACTAAGAGCAAGATGGGTATCATGGATGTGAGAAGGGTGGGAAGCCACCAGCGCGGCAAGGACACAGTCAAGATATCTGGAGATGAGTTTGGTGGGGCAGTTGCAGGTGGAGCCGATGGGTTGTTAGGTTTGTGGATTTGGGTTAGGGTTAGGGTAAATTGTGAGAGTGCAAGGAGTGCAGACAATGAGGTTAGAGGCAGTGGGGGGGGGGGTGACATGGATAGTGGAGGACACAGTCTGTTGGTAGCTGGGTGTGGGGTTGGAGGGCAGAGGGCAGTAGAAGGAGGTGTCTCGAAGTTGGCAGAGAGATAACAAAACTGACACATGTTCCTTCCTCAGGAGTATTAGTAAAGTGGCAGCACTGAGCAGTGAAACCCAACCACATTATAACTTATACTGTGGTGCTTATTTTGTCCTTTTTAGTCATTAAGTGATATACCAAGGTTTTTTTGCTTTTGATGTGTTTTTCATTCAATTTTAAAATCATATTAATTGTCTCTAGTTTAAACATTCTCAGAGGAAGGGGCCAGGAATAAGAAACTATCAGCATTAGAACCATTTGCTAGGGTCATTTTAGAAGGGGAGAGACCTACTTTCTCACTGAAACCTTTGTACCTCTTAGCCTTGCTTTTTTTAATTTATTTAACTCACACATACCAAAGATTTAGCCTGATTGTCACACACACACACAGTATCAAATTACCAGTGACAACTGTGGGTGAAAGATAGAGAGAGGTAACAAAAAAGATCTAACAACAAATCTAGACACACGGAGAGGTGGGGGGGGGGAGAAACATGAGAAGGGAAAGAGATGACAAAGTTTAATCAAGACAAAAACAACAGAGAACATTGAAAAACAAGAAATTAAAGAAAAAAACTAAAAGAGTATAAATAACAAATTAGGTAGAATATAAAAGTCAAAGGGGGATTAAAACTTAAATTAAGGTTATGACACTAAAGAATAAATACCAAAAGTAATAGATAATGGGTGCGGCTACTTGTATATTCATACACTCACACACACAAATGTACATCATATAACAATGATTTGGGGGTTAACAGCCCTTTCTAGATGTTATACTTTATATTTATGTAATTCTTGCCAAACTCAACCTTTCTTTGTTAACACAGTGTGTGTGTGAGGGAGAGACAGAGATTTTTGTCACTGCATATTGGCGTAGGACAGCCATGGGCAAGGTACAGCCCATGTGAATTTTTGAATGACACTTCCAATGAAAAATTACCATAAATTTCTTTGTAGTTCAATCCACCCCATGATGAGCCTCATGCAACCCACTTCTTAGAAAAGACTGCCCATACCTGGCACAGGGCTTAAATATCTTCAATAAAATAGAAATTCCAGTGCTTTATGAACAAGGTCCCTTGACATATTTGTTCTACACTGAGTTGAACACTCCCATGTCAATCTCATCATCAGAAATGAAGTGAACCGGTAAGTGGCCCATTGGAAACTTGTAGCCAATGGAGCTACTGTTCACCAATTACAATATAAAATATCATAAATTCGTCACACACAATGCCAGTTTCTAACCCAAATGTAAAAGGAGGAGGGTGGTTGGCAGGCTAGCAAGCTGTCCCCAGAACCACTGAGGAAAACAACAATTGCTACAGAAACAGCAATAAAAATTGTAATCAACACCTTTGGCATGAAAAGAGAGATTTGCCCCAAGTAATGGCAGGACCAAGACAAAGTTGAGGGGTTACCCAATCTCTGATGAAGAGTTCAGTTCTGAGTGTGAAGCAAAATACTTCAATTGTTACGTGGAACATTTGAACTTAGTACTTATGAGGAACATTGGCCCAACTGCTTCGTAAATTTGACCACGACTAACTGAGTATCCTGAGAGTAAGCAAAATGCACTAGACTGAAAGTTGAAAGATCTGCAATGATAAAACAATTTTGTATTCTGACCATGAGGACCAACACATTCATGGTGTAGGAATATCAGATGCTCAGTCTGCTGAAGTGCTTATAGGCTAGAGAACAATGAGTGACCAAATTAACAACTTGGTTTAACACATACACACACACATGCATAAAGTATATATATTTATCAGTTTCATGTCTTATAAGAGTATCCATTAATGGGTGAACAATGATATCACTAATAACTACAACACTACCCACAAGTCTGAGAGCTTATACCTAAACCTGCTAGGAATAACAGCGAAATCTGGCTCAAATCACATGCTACAATTTTAAAAATAGAAGAATACATTGCATAATATAGTCCCCAGTCTGATGATAAGATGGAATGGCAAAGGGCTAGAATGTCTGTCAGAAGAAGTACATCAGAAAGCAAGGATACCATGTCAAAAAAGGATGAAATTGTTCAACCTCTGCTTTTGTCCTGTACATATAATTTGACTTACCCTCTTATGTGTGTGTGTGTGTATACATACATATGCATATAATGTATGTGTATATATGCACATATACATACACGTTTACAAACATATTTTCTACAAACACAGTAAAATCTTGACTAAAAGAACAGTAACTCTGAACAGAAATTGATACAAGGTAGAAACAACTCTTTAGTTGTGTTGTAGCATGATACAAAATGCACTCAGACCATGCTGTAAAACAGTTGGTAATGAGAAGAGAATTCGGCCATAGAAAGCATGTAAAATAATAACCAGAAAAATATAAGTACAACAAATTAAATATAGGCACTTTCCATTGCTGTATTAGCAGATAATAATGAACTGCAACAAATGATGAAACACCTTTCTGTTCCATGCCAGCATGGGAAAACAGATGCAAAAACAAAAAAGAATGATGATATTTAATATATTACATTTGTGGATTTTTTTTCTTTTAGAGTATGTGCATATTTGCATAAATATATACCCTTGTAATTTCCTTTGCAGTATCTTAAACCAGTAATGGTACATGGCTTAGTGGTTAGGGTATTCAAGTTCATGATCAAAGGGTCATGAGTTCAATTCACAGTGGCACATTGTGTCCTTGAGCAAGACACTTTATTTCATGTTGCTCTAGTCCACTCAGCTGGCAAAAATGAGTAGTACCTGTATTTCAAGGGGCTAGCCTTGTTCCACTCTGTGACACACTGATTCTCCCTGAGAAGTATGTGAAGGCGTACATGTCTGTGGAGTACTCAGCCACTTGCACATTAATCTCATGAGCCAGCTGTTCTGTTGATCAGATCAACTGGAACCCTTGTTGTTATAAGTGACAGAGTGCCAATTATCTTAAACCAGTATAAGATGGAGTGGAGGCAATGACTCCTACTGTATAGTGCTAGGTCCTCAATAAAACCATTATCTCTTGACCAAAATAGTTAACAACAGAAGAACTGCAAAAGATTTCCATAAACTCTTCTTCACTCAAAACATATGCATACCAACTGCTCTGCCTGCAATGCCAAGGCCAAGCTGGTGGGTATGATCATGGAGGTATTTGAAGATCTTTCCAGAGACATAGTAAGGAACACATGCGTCAGGTTCCAGAGCCATCTCAAGGCCTTGGTGAAAGCTGAGGGCAGCTATTTTGAGTAAACTGTTATCTAGTTGATATTTTTTAATTTTCTGAAGTACTTTATTTTTGTATGTTATATTGGTGTTTTGTTTTCTTTTTATGCAAATTATCAAATTTAGCCCAAACACCCAGTGTGTGTGTGTGTGTGTGTGTGCATGTGTGTGTGTGTGTGTATATA
>NC_043002.1:35887785-35895285 GCF_006345805.1 Octopus sinensis | reverse complement strand
TTTCTACACAGTTTTTGTCTTCACACAAAGCCTGGGTCGACTATAAGCGTATGTTAGAAGACAGAAGGATCGAACCAGAAAGAGCTTTATGATCGAGAATCGAACTGCTTAACCACAACACAATATCCATATTATGTGTACGAGTGTGCGTATATAAATATATATAATATATATATATATATATATATATATATGTATATTATACTTGGGGATGGTCATTTCTTTTTGCCAATTATGTGTGTGTGTGTATATATATAGAGAGAGAGATAAATATATATACATACACACACACATCTACACAGATATACATACATATATATGTGCGTGTATATATATATACACACATATATGTATGAATGTATGTTAGTATGTATATATATATTTGTATATATGTATATATGTGTGTGTATATATATATGCAAATACACACACATATGTATGTGTATATATACTTATATCTATATATATGTGTGTATGTATGTATATATACTCTTTTACTTGTTTCAGTCATTTGATTGTGGCCATGCTGGAGCACCGCCTTTAGTCGAGCAAATCGCCCCCAGGACTTATTCTTTGTAAGCCTAGTACTTATTCTATCGTTTTCTTTTGCCGAACCGCTAGATTACGGGGACATAAACACACCAGTATCGGTTGTCAAGCAATGTTGGGGGGACAAACACAGACACACAAACATATACATATACACATACATACATATATATATATATATATATATATATATATATATATATATATATATATATATATATGCATATATTCGACGGGCTTCTTTCAGTTTCCGTCTACCAAATCCACTCATAAGGCTTTGGTTGGCCCGAGGCTATAGTAGAAGGCACTTGCCCAAGGTGCCACGCAGTGGGACTGAACCCGGAACCATGTGTATATAATATATATATATGATACATCAAGTACAGGACATCACCAAAGAGTGAAAATTACGTAAACACATGAGAGACAAGTACAGGACAAATTATCAAAAAAAAGTCTATCTCCCCCTCAGTTGTCAACTGTTAATTACTACCTATTTCGAACATCAACGACAATATAGGTAAAGTTCATAAACAGCAGCTTCCAGAAATTTTTGAAATATAAAATTTCTGGAGAGTCAGAACCTCGAGGGAACAAACAACGGCAGAATGGACGTACAGAGTAAACAATAGACGAATACAAAGATAAACATTAAGGGCCGTCAGGCCGCACACGCGCTCAGAGAATATGTAAACAGAGTAATGTAAAAAACACGTATATGAATACTGAGAACAGAATATAACCACACGCCAACACAGTAGTATGTATAGATGTAAACACACACAGTTACTTACATATACATACTACGCAGTAAGAGCAAACATATACATACCATATGAGAGCATGAAAATCAGTTTCTCTACATTATAGTGTAGATGCACAAATATTACACTGGCATCGACAATATTATTTTGCTATACATTTCAAATATGGAACGATATCGACGACAATTACGTTAGTTTTTGATATTTGCAAGACAACAGACTGTTAAGTCCAGCCATATGCACGTTCCTCTGATATGAAAACAAGAATATATTACAATGCATTAATATTTTTTTACATCTTTGCAATATGTAAATTGAATATGTCTTTGATTTTGACGTAAGTTAGGTCTGTTTATTTACTAAAGCAAGTATAGTCAGAACAGAAGAGGTGACAAGTGCATGTTTTTGAAGATGTTCTTTCCTATATACACACATGCCAATGAAACATATTCTAAAAAAGGAATGAGGAACCTCTTGCCTGTTGACAAAATTTTGAGCGCATTCACGTTTGAAAAATGATTTAAGCCTAAAGTCTTAAACAGCAACTGAAGTTGTATACCTATGAATTTTTAAAATTAGAAAGATTCGCTATTTTTCCTCAGCAGAGATACGTTTCACAGATTTGTAATTTGCCCTTAGTACAAAAAGGATCCTCCTCTCACATACCCTGCATCTAATTGGCTGCTTGATCTGCAAGAAATAGTAACCAAATCTTCAAATCACACCCTACCATCTTAAAAAAAAACTTAAGTAAATATTGAAGATCCAGCAAAGATTCAAGTGAAAATGCTTGTAAGGGTGAGAAAGAAAGTGTGCATGTGTGTGTGTGAGAGAGAGAGACTGTGTGCACATGTGCATGTGTACACATGTGTTCTATTTGTGTATGGTAGGGATTGGCGTAGGTTCTGTGAAAGGCGAAAGTGGTCAAACATCTTATTTATGGTTAGTGTCTGACTTTTTGAATGGACGGGGAGGGGGAGTGCATGCATGTATAGACATTCAAGTCCAGCTTTACTTATTTTGGGGATGGTACAAACCAAATTATAATTTAATGACTCATAGAATCAGTAATCTAGTAGACAGACAAACCTGATGAGGTCACAAATGGCAATGAAAGAAGTCTGCAAAAATCTTGCTGATTGATTGACCAAATGATTAATCAAACAGGCAATTAGTTAATTGGTTACATGGTCAACTAGTTGACTAATATTAACAAAAGAAAGTGAAATAAAACCAGTACATGTGTTTATTATTGGCATAATGACCCTCCTGAGGTATGACAAAATCTATTCCAACACACGAGTTCACATCAAAGAATCTTGCCAACTCAATACAAAAATGAAATAAATTTTATACTCAAATGTATTGAATGTTCTCTCAGTTTAATGTTCAATTGCCTCTATGCATGACTATACATAAGACACACATAGCAGATTATATTAGTTCAAATGTTTGGTTCTTGAAATTTCTTTTATGTAATCTTAGGTAATTATTATCAAGCTTTTCAAATTTGAGCCTAACATAAGTAATAATGTATATGATATTCTAGTCAAGCAAAGACCATGACATGACACTAAATTGGTGCTTAACAATATTACATAACAACAACCACATATTAGATCACAATAAATGTATTTATGGTGTGGTGAAATGACAGAATATTTCGACTTCATTGATTCAACTGAGGAGTTAAAACCAATGGAAGATAATATTATAATATTAGTTAAAACCAATGGAAGATAATATTATAATATTAGTTAAAACCAACGGAAGATAATATAACTCACTTTAAATGTCCAACAAATCTAATTGAATTAAGAAGTTTGGGGGATTGGTTATTCAACTTCCTGATTTACATTTAACCACAAAAAATATGCTATGGAAACTGATAAAAAAGAGAGGCAGACAAAGTCTGCAAGATTTTGGTGCAGTGGTAAAAATGAGGAAAAATTTGAGGGATTTAAACATTGCATAATATCATATCTAAAATTATTACTCTATTAACACAAACAGAAAGGTTCTATGTTGATGTCAGTCCAAGACAAACCACATTCAAAGATTAAATAACAGTATTGTAAACCGGAAAAGTACACTTACTTTAGTATGAGCATGTGAAATATTATACACATATCAATATGAAAAATCACTCAACTGTTTCACTACTAATAACATTATATAGCAAAAAGGGGAAAGATTTCACCAAGAATACTTCACTAAGGGCTTATGAGAATGTTATCCAACAATTACCAACAACACTTTATAAAAGATCCAGCAAATAGACTTAATTTACCAATAAATATCAAAAGGAGAAAATGCTGTTTAGTCACTTTTCTAACTTACTACTGATTAATATATATATATATATATATATATATATATATATATACACTCATGTATTGAGTTCTGTTTTTCCAGTTTATTCTACCAAACCTGTATATATATGTGTATGCACACATACACACACATATAAATACACACATGGATATACATACATACATATATATAATATATATATATATATATAATATATATATATATATATCTAAAGACTCCGCCGTTACGACGACGAGGGTCCCAGCTGATACGATCAACGGAACAGCTTGCTCGTGAAATTAACGTGCAAATGGCTGAGCATTCCACAGACACGTGTACCTTAACGTAGTTCTCGGGGATATCAGCGTGACACAGAGAGTGACAAGGCTGACCCTTTGAAATACAAGTACAACTCATTTTTGCCAGCTGAGTGGACTGGAGCAACGTGAAATAAGTGTCTTGCTCAAGGACACAACGCGTCGCCGGGAATCGAACTCACAACCTTACGATCATGAGCCGAATGCCCTAACCACTAAGCCACGCGCCCTCACTATATATATATATACATACACACACACACATATATGTATGCATACATATATACACATATGTGTATACAGGGTGTGATGGGTAAATTGTCACCATTTTATATTTTTTAATTTTGTGCATGCCCATTGCTTGTCTTTGATTTTGTCAACTACACAATATAGTAGGGCCAGTTGGGCATGGTCTGTGAGGAAAACAGCACCATGATGCAATTCACTCTGCCAGAAATTTGGAAACGACATGCTGTACTGCTTGGCATTTATGCCAGAAGGTCCAGTACAAACATTTCAGAGTGAATGGATATCAACCTGAGGACAGTGTAGAGGATTCGGAAACAGTTGGGTGAGTCTAATGGTGATTATGAAGGTACAGCAGCTCAGAAAACTCACTCTGATTGTTCTGATAAGAAAAGAACTCGTGATTTTGTTGGTGAAATCCAGGCCATGATTGACAACAATCCCTCCAAGGTCCATCACCAGGGACATGGGAGTGTCTGAGTTTCTTATCAGGCAGGTAGTGCATGAAGATGTGCAAGATGGGAAAAGGCCAATTTTTATCCCAAGACATCAAGGACAAGAGGAAAGACTGTGCTATGAAGGTTTTGAACAAACTCATGCATCCCCTCCAACCAAACAGGCTTTGGTTTTTCTCAGACAAAAAAAAATTCTGCCAAGATCAGATGGTGAACACAAGGAACAATCATTGGCTTGTTTTGTCCTAAAAAATTGTACCGAGGGTGATAAAAATCAAACATCCAGTTAACATCATGGTGTTTGGAGTGATCACTTGTGATGATGATGTTATGCCTCCATTCATCTTCCCACACGGCCTCAGACTCAACACAGAAGCCTACATCAAGTGCATGTAGGAGGTAGTGCTGCCCTGGCTCAAAAGAATGGTTGCTGGAAGACCCTATGTCTGGCAACAGGGCTCTGCTCCATGCCACACAAGCACAAGAACCCAGTCATGGCTGTCAGACAATTTCTGTGACCACATCACCCCTAACATCTGGCTGCCTAACTCCCCAGACTGCAACCTACTTGCTTAATATGCGTAGGGCGCAGTTGAACGAGAGACTTACAATACTCCTTGTTAACATCAAAGATGAACTGAAGGCAAGGATTATGGCAGCATTCTACAGCTTGAACAAGGAGATTGTCCAGAAGAGTTACTGGAGATTCCAAAGTTGTCTGGAAGCCATGATTGAAACCAATGGCGATTTTATTGAATAAATTTACTCTTTAGTATTTCAAGATATTTTTATGTAATTTTGATAAATATATCTGTTAAAATGAGATGTCAGTGTTATTTTCATTTTTGCATAATTTAGACAACAATTTATTCACTGCACCCTATACCTGCATACATACACACACATATATACAAACATGCATTTATATTTATAAACACATACATGTTTGCAGACATACACATATACCTCTACACACACATACATATATGTATATTTAAACACACACACTCACATACACAGGTATATTTGTATCTATGGAGAACAGCTTTTCTTTTAAACAAGTTTTCATTAAATTTTCTTGTATCTCTGTATATCAGATTCTTATAGTTTGGAACAATAACTTCCCAAACTCACCTTTATCGACATTTTTCAAGTATCTCAACTTCATCTCAGAATTGGTTTCTATGTTTCCCTTTTTATAATGAGCAGATTATATTTATACAGACTTTCTTGCCAGATCTTTAGATTTTTACTGCATGAGATTTGCATTTGTGATGTATGTATTACTTGTAACCTTGTGTTGTGATGGGGAATTCTATAAAGTAGGGAAGTGTTTTCTGTTAATAATTTCCTATAATAAAGCTTTGTTTTATGGTCTGTTTTAGAGTGTTGCAATTGCTCCTTCTTTTAAATACATGGTAAGCCTACAAGTGAGTGTTGTACTTGTTTGGCCAATGAAACAGTTGGAATTGCAACTTTCACAGTCAAATTTTATAAATTACATTGGTCATGTTAAGTTTGTATTTGAGTTTCAATGCATGTGGTGATATAAACTTAACTTGACCAAGACTGCTTCTGGGTCAATGATAGAAGCTTCTGTTTTAATGTGATCTAAATTAAAACCTTCTGTAAAATTTCGTGTTAATTCATGCTTAAGAATGACAAACTTATTTTACTAAATTCTTGATTATTTTCGAAAGTAATCGAAACAAAGTCAAAAGAAGGGTTGTGATCTTGTAATATGTTACTAGTGTCAGTTTATTGTTTGTTGTAATGCATTTTGTATTTTGTTTTATTATATTTTTGAGTGTGTTCATTGGCTCTATACCTGATATACATTTGATCCATATAATACACTTTGTAATGTGTGTATTTTTAACAGGGGTACTGTCTGATCTAATTGTTGCATTGTATTTCTGTCTACATTCATCAATAGCTTGGTCTACTAGCCTGTTTGAATATCTTGGTAAATATAGTTTGTTTTATTTTGTGGATTTCTTTTATCTAGTGTCTTCATTTGTGGAAGAGAATCTAGATCCTTCTCTAAGAAGTGATTTACCACTGACATTTTGTAGTTATGGAGGAATTTTGCTATCTTCATGTAAACATATGCATTCATTTGTGTCTTTTGTGTAAACTGATACTGATGTAATGTATCAATTGTTTTTAATCTGAATGTAATGTTTAGAAATGGAGTCATATGAAGATTGTTTTGAATGTAAAGTTTTAGGATTGATTTGTTCTCTAGGTCCGCCTTTAAATTTCTCGGTATTATTCTGATGTATCCATTACAAGTATATCTTCTACGTATCTAGTGTATACTGTATGTTAGTGTTTAGGTATTATTTTGTTTTCTAGTGAAGCTAGGTAGAATGAAGTAAATGCAGGCCCAAGGGAAGAACTCATAGCTACTTGTTTTTTGTTTACAGATCTTGCCTCAAGACTAGCAAAAGGGTATTTCTGTTGTGCAGGCTACTATTAGTATTTCTAAATAATTTTGCTGCTATCATGGCTGGCTTTATTTTTGGGTGTTCATATACATTATCTAATATCAAGTCTATTGGGTAGAAAAGATACTTCCCTCATTGTTTCTTCTAATATATCTAAAAGCTCTTCCAATGACTTGTGTATTTTTGGTAATATTATTTATTTGTTTGGTGATTTTAAGTGTTAATTCCTAAAAAGCACCTGTGAAATAAAATTATGTAGCAACATCAAATGGCAGTGCCCCAGCATGGCCACAGCTCATGAGCTGAACTACATTAAATCAAATCAGATCACTATATATATAAATGTATATATATATATTTGTGAGTCAAGTACATCAACATCAAAATAAAAATCAAATAGAAATTG